>NW_027185867.1:3675205-3682483 GCF_028583685.1 Petaurus breviceps papuanus | reverse complement strand
CTTCAACTACTTCCCACCCTTAATCCCATTCCTGGAGTCTGACCTCAGCTCCTCAAGATCCTCCTTAGACTCCTCCTCAAGACCCTCCCCAAACCCCTCTTCTAGACCACCCTAGCACCCTCCCACAGTCTTTCTGTATATAAGATCCATCTTGCCTCCATGAAGGTGGTGAGATTCAATCTAGCACAGACTCAATCTGTGTCAGATTGTTCTCACCTGCTTTTTCAATACAAGTACCACAAATACTTAGGCTCCTTAAGAGTCTACCCATTATAGAGCATCTTTAATAAACTTTATTTTACTTTGGTTGAGAGAAGACTTGAGTTGAATTCATTCAGCAGGACCCAACATGTTGGTATTTTGGGGTCTTGAGCTCCCCTGAACCCCAAACCCCAACATCAGTTTGACTGAGGCAAAGCCCATTCAGTAAGTAAGAAATGAGGCAGAGCTTGGCCTCTTTACCTAATCCAGGCCTACACAGCTTGCTGCCCAAAGGGTGCTTATGGCCCTTGGCCACTTGCAGTATGCCAAAGGATTTGGAGAAAGAGGATGTTCCCCAAAAAATGTAGAGGAAAATATCCTTTATATGTAGAGGAAATCCTTTGGCAATTGCAAATTGTGCAGGGCTGACCTAGAGAAAGAAAGAAATCTGGGATGGGAAGATCTTCAGGGTTCCTGGTCAAAACAGAACCAGTTGCTGTTTGCATTCACTCTGAGACAGTAAAAACCCAATGATTGAAGTGGGGCTTGGCCTGAGACCCACTGTTGGCCCTTCAATGAGAGCCAGAGTGATTTGGCTTTGAGGTATGGTCCTTAAGAAAAAAGGGTTTCAGTGATCAAAATGTACATTCCCATAGGCAAGGGTATGATACCCTATGTGGACAGAGGGAATGGAAAGATAAAGAAAAAGAGGAAGAGAAAGAGAAGTGTTGTCCGACTGGCCAGTTCCAGTTGGGTCCCCAGTGGGGCAGCTCCCCTTTCTACTCACAGAGGTTGTTGTTCTTCCTTATGGGTCACTACCTCTCAGACCCTAGAGATACAAAAACAGAAATGATACACTCTATTCCCTCAGGGAGCATTCCATTTGGGAGACACCATGTAAACAAAAAATATGTATCTTCAAAACGAATACAAGGCACTAGAGGGAGGCACAAGCAGTTGAGGGGATCAAGTAGGGCTTTATGCAAGTGAGCTGAGCCCTACTGGAAAATAGGCATTCCAAAAGACAGAGATAAGAATGCCGCCCTGGCTGCCTGTGCAAAATATGCAAAAGAAATATAGTTACCCCAAAGTAACAAGCTCTTGAAGTGAATCCACCTGTGTAAGTAGGATGAGGAAATAAGGCATCTACAATGAAAATCAACTGGGAAATGACTGAACAAATTCAGTTATAAGACTATAATGAATAGTTTCATCACTGTAAAAAAATGACAAATAAGAACTAAGAGAAACTGGAGAAGACATATCATCTGATGCAAAGTGAAATGACCAGAAACGGCAGAACAATTTGCATACTGATCACAAGTGTGAAAGAAAAGCTTTGAAAAACTTGAGAAATCTAACTGATGCAATAACTGAGCGTGACTTAAGAAAGTGAATAGTGTTGGATGATTCTGCCCTTTGGAAGAGAGGAGACAGATTAGAGGTAGAAAATGAGAAATACACTTTCAGACATATGTAATAGACCTTCAGCCATGCCCCCCTGAAAACAGTGACCCAAGAAACTTTGAAGGAGGCTTCCGCTTTTGATGGTAGGGTAGACTGATCTAGTCTCCCAAGTTTACCTCTCCTACCTTTTGGACTTGAGGGAGCAAGAAGCATAAAGAAGGGCAGGAGCTGGAGTGTCAGAAACCAAGTTGTTCCAGAGTATACCATAAAGAGTGTATAGAAGGACATCAATGGGGGCGTCTAGGTGGCAGCGAGTAAGAGCGCTGGCCCCGGAGTCCGGGAGGATCCAGGATCGATTCTGGCCTCAGATACTTAACACCCACACAAAAAAAAACTGGCTGTATAACCTTGGGCAAGTTACTTAATCCCAATTGCTTTAAAAGAAAAAAAAAGGACATCAATGGCCATCCAGTCTCTGAGAGTGAGGGTGGTTTGAAGAAAGCCAATGCAAACCATGTCTGGGACAGAACTTGAGCTACTGAAATCTGATCACTTTGGATACTAAAACCAGTGACTCATTCCTCTCTTCTTTTTCCTTTTTTCTCTTGAGAAGAAAAATATTTTCTTTTTGAAAAATATGCTTCCCTCAGCTCTTGAATTATCTATGCATATTTAAAAGTTTACTTTGGGTTTTTTAAGCAGCAAATGTGATAAAATTGTGGATCAAACAAATTGCTGTATATGCTATTGCTTGAATGTAGCACTGAGAGAGACAATTAAGAACAACTCAGGAGGGTACAGGGAATTTAAATGACTGCATCTGCCTCCTAACTGAAGGTTTATCATCCATTTTTACAACTTCCCAAAGCAGAGAGAATATATTCATTGGGGTCTCTCTAGAAGGAGGAATCAAGCATTTATTGAGTACCCACTATGTGCCAGGTACTTTATAAATACTATCTCATTTTATCCTTACAATAACCCCGGGAAAGAGATGCTAATAATAAGCTCAGTTTATGGTTGAAAAATTGAGGTAGAAAAAGATGAGGGTCACACAGTTAGTAAATGTCTGAGGCTAGATTTGAAATCAGGTCTTCCTGACTATAGGCCTAAGACGCTATCCATTGCACCACTTTGGTGCCTCTGAGCATTGAAACAATTGAGTATGGGAAGCTGACCACCGTCATTGCCTGCAGTCTGGTCTAAAAGGAAACGACTCACAGGGAGAGGTAACCAAGGCAGCAGTAAAAGAGAAAATCCCTTCCCAGGGAAGGAAGAGGCTGGCAAACAAAATAAAAATGCCGTTTGTCCTCTGTTTACCAGACTGGCAGCAAGGCACCACTGTTAGGACTTGTAATGTCACAGATATGCAGAACTTCTGGATAAGTATATTCCCTCTGACTACGAGGTTGGCATCTTCTCTGAAAGGTCTAGTCTTGGAGCTGAGCAGAGGTGTCAAACCCACAGTCCAAACACATAACACTCCTGAGTGCTGTCAAACCAGATTAAAATGTACTTGGGAAATATATTTAACAAAATAAATAAAAATACAATAAAACAGCGCTAATAGCTAATATTACTTTTTAAAACTAAGTCAATATTTAGTCCAGAGGGATCCTTATGTATGGATTGTTCACCTCTATTTCTATTTGAATCACAACTGACCTAGAACCCTAAGAGATAAAGTGATAATACTGATCACACAGTCAGACTGTGTCAGAGACAAGACTTGAACCTGGTTCCACTGCCAGCCCTGAATCCACTTTGCCACCCTGCCTCTTGTATCCCCTCTTAGTCATAAAATATAAGGCCAGAAGGGCCTCTGTTCCAAAGAAAGAACATTCACACTTCACTGAAGGGAACCACTTAACCATAGAAAGAGGGGAGCCCATCTAGCACTTCCTGTGGACAAAAGCTATAATGAGGAATTATTTCACCTATAGGATAAAAAAATTATATGGAGGATAAATCTGATAGTTTGACTTTTGATCAAGCTAGGAGAAGAGGCAATCTGGCAAGGTTGGGGAAGAGGGAGAGAGACTGGATCTTGTGATGGTGGCTGGGAGGCAGTTGTGCCATGTGACAATACAAGCTACCAAGAAAAGAGTTCAAGGGGCAGCTAGGTGCTGCAGTGAATAGAGCACTGGCCCTGGAGTCAGGAGGACCTGAGTTAAAAATCTGGCCTCAGACACTTAACACAAAAAAATACTAGCCTTGTGACCTTTGGCAAGTCACTTAACCCCAACTGCCCTCCAAAAGGCAAAAAGAAAAAGAAAAGGGTTCAAGGATAGTGGTCTCAGTAGGGAGGAAACAAGCCCCCTTCCAGAAGGGATTATGTTTTCTCCACAGAATCGTGCACCATTGAACAAAAGTCCAATTGTTCAGTATTACCCCATTCAAGGTATGGCTGTGCTCACAGACCAGTTGATATCCTATTGCTTTTTAAGTTTCCACTACCAGAAATAGTAGCCAGTTCAATGAAGCTTCAAAGCCAAAGAAAAGGGCCCTGACCAAAAAAAAAAAATCCAGGATTACATGATGATTATCATGATAGGAAAACTGTCCGGTGGTGACTAAGAGATGGGCTGTACTGAGAATATGAGAAACAGAGGGACCAAACTGCCTAAAAATAGGCATTGTCCCTAACTTGTGACTGACAGCATTTCCTCCAGGACAGCTGAGCCACAGTGACACAGATGAGTGAGGATGGGCCAGGGAGACAGAGAGTCCCCAGAAGGCTTAGGCAGAAGCTATTTTTAAGCCAGTTTATTGAGTTGATAGTATGGTTCCTACATGCTCTCTCTGTGACCTTGTCAGGTGCTTGTGTAAGATGAAAAGCAATTGAGGAAGAAAGCTAAGACAGGCAAGAGAGATGGGACAGACAGAAGTAGGATTTAGAGAACAAATGCAGGCAGAAGAGCAGGATGCATGGAATTTCATAAGGAAGGCAGGCTACAAAGACTAGCAGACAGCAGGCATTCTGGTTAAGTCAACCTCCATAGGAACTATGCATAAACTTACTACCTGATAACAAAATATTTAGTGGAAGGAATGGATTCTCTGGTAGTAGGCCCATTAACAGGTTGTATGCATAAAGAATCATACAGCTAGGGTGGCACCTAGATTAATCATGAGGGCAATGAATGGATGAGGATCAATTAAAGGAGACTGAGGAGAGATCTAATGGGTAGGAGGAGAACTAGGAGAGACCTGTATCATAAAAACCTAGAGAAGAAAATATCAAGAAGAGGAGAGTGATTGACAGCATCAAGGTTAAGAAGAGAAAGGTTAGGAAGGATGAGGACTTAGATTTGGCCTTCCAGAGATCACTGTTAACTTTGGAGAGATGTTTCAACTGAATGATGAGGTTGGAAGTCAGGCTACAGAGAATAAGAAGGGTATGAATGGAAAGGAAGTAAAGGCGCTGATTATAGACGACTTTCTCAAAAAGTTCATCTACAAAAAGGAGGAAAGATAGGATAGCTAGCAGGGATGGATGCATCAAGTGAGACTTTTTTGATGAAGGGGGAGACATGAATATGTTTATTAGCAATAGGAAAACAATCAATCAATAGACTGAAAATTAGTGAGGGTGGGGATGATGCATTGGTCATCAATGCTGGAGAAGATGGGATGGAATGGGATAATTTTTGCATGTAGAGGTGTTTGTCTTGGCAAGGAGGGCTAACTCTTCCTGTGAGACAGGGGTGAAGGAAATAGTGGGGGAAGACATCTAAGTAATATGCAATGAGAGAGAGGAAAAGAGGGAGCTCTCAGCAAATGATCTCAACTTTCCAGTGAAATGAGGCAAGATTTTAGCTGAGTGGGTTAGAGAAGAGGGATTTATGGGAGGTTTAAGAAAGAATGAAAAGATTGGAAGAGCCACTGTGGTAAGCGAGATTGTGAATTGATTAGAAAGATATAATAAGATTGCCTTGCTTCAGTGAAAAGATCATGTAATTTGAGATTATGCAGCATAAATTTATAGTAGATCCAGTCAACACAGTTTCATAATTTTCTCCAGTTTCATTCATCAACACATGAGTAAGAGTAAAAGCACCCGATGATGGGAGTAACACAATGCTAAGGCTTGGCAAATAATATATTGTTTAATCTGCAGAAAGTGATAACTTTGTTCCTTCTGCCAATGCTTTTTTCCATCAAATTTTTGACATTATGTAAAATTGTAGTAGTGATAATGGACATCCTTGTTTTAATCTTGATCTTATGGGAATGTAGCCATTACATAAGGCTAGCTCTTTGTTTTAGTTAGTTTATTACTAGCCATAAGACATAATCTAGTATTTTTCTTTTTTTTTTTTGAGGGGGGAAGGTAGGGCAGTTAGAGTAAAGTGACTTGCCCAAGGTCACATGGCTAGATTTTTGTGTTAAGTGTCTGAGGTCAGATTTGAACTCAGTTCCTCCTGACTCCAGGGCTGATGCTCTATTCACTGCGCTACCTAGCCGCCCCTATTCTAGTATTTTTAACTGAAATGAGTGTTGTATTTTGTCAAAATGTTTTTCTGCATCTATTAATGGAATCATGACTTTTCTTGTTTGCATTAATATTATTTATTATGTTTATAGTGCTCCTAATATTGAACCAACAATGTTCCTAGTACAAATCTGTTCTGGTCAGAATACATAATCTTTTTCATATGTTGCCCCAGACTCTTTGCTAATATTCTATTTAACATTTTTGCATCAATGTTCATTAGGGCTATTAGTCAATATACAGGGTTTCCTAACCCAAGGTCTGTGATTTTTTTTTAATTTTTATAATTATATTTCAATATAATTGATTTTTTTGTAAAACTATGTATTTTATTTAATACATTTAAAAATATTATTTTGAGAAGGGGTTCATAGGTTTCACCAGATTGTCAAAAGGATCCATTACACAAAAAAGTTAAGAATACTTGGCCTATAGTTTTCTTTTTCTGTTTTGACTCTCTCTGATTTAGACATCAGGACCATATGGGGTTTTTTCTATCATAGAAGGAATTTGGTAAGATCTTATGTCTGTGTTCTACCTTCTTTTGATTAATTCAATTGAAAATTCAAGAAATATCTACTTCCCCCTACCCCATTCCTTCCTTCTTATTTATAGAATTTTCTTACTGCACACACAATTATGTAAGATACTAAGTTCCAGCACGCTCCTTCTTCCATTTTCCTTGAATTTTATAATCACTACTCACTTTGGTACTCTTCTTAGATCAAAATAGTTAGCATTTATACAATATTTTGAGGTTTGCAAAGCACTTTACAAATTTTATTTCTTTTTATCTTTACAACCTTTGGAGATAGGTACTATTATTATCCTTATTTTACAGATGAGGAAACTGAGTCAGATTTTTAAAAAATAATATTTTCCCCACAATTACATGTAAAAACAATTTTAAACTTTTTTTTTTTTAAGTTTTGAGTTCCAAATTCTATCCTTCCTTCCTTCTCCTTCCCCCTCCCTGGTATGGTAAGCAATCTGATATAAGTTATACATGAGCAATCATGTAAAACATTTCCATGTTAGTCATTTTGTAGAAGAGAATAAAAGGAAGAAAAGAGAGAGAGAAAGAAAGGAAAGAAGAAAGAAAGAAAGAAAGAAAGAAAGAAAGAAAGAAAGAAAGAAAGAAAGGAAGGAAGGAAGGAAGGAAGGAAGGAAGGAAG
>NW_027185867.1:3612400-3675105 GCF_028583685.1 Petaurus breviceps papuanus | reverse complement strand
AGGAAGGAAGGAAGGAAGGAAGGAAGGATGGAAAGAAAAAAAGGGAGGGAGGGAGAAAAATAATATACTTTGGTCTGTATGCAGATGACATCAGTTCTTTCTCTGGAAGTGGATAGCAATTTTTATCATGAGTCCTTTGAGATTGTCTTGGATCATTGTGCTAAGAATAGCTAAGTCATTCACAATTGTTCATTATACAATATTGCTGTTACTATGTACAATGTTCTCCTGGTTGTGCTTACTTAATTTTGTATCAGTTAAGTCTTTCCAGGTTTTTCTGAAGTCATCCTGCTTGTCATTTATTACATTCCATTACAATCAAACACTACAATTCATTCAACCATTCCCCAATTGATTGGCATCCCCATAACTTCCAATTGTTAGCCACAAACAAAAAGAGCTGCTATAAATATTTTGTATAAACAGGTTCTTTCTGCACCCCTTTATAAAATCTCTTTGGGATACAGACTTAATAGTAGTATTGTTGAATCAAAGGGTATGCACAGTTTTATAGACCTCTGGGCATAGTTCCAAATTGCTCTTTGGAACGGTTGTATCGATTCACAACTCCACGAAAAATGCATTAGTGTCCCAGTTTTCCCACATCCCCTCCAACATTTATGATTTTCCTTTCCTGTCATATTAGCCATTCTGATGCATGCGAGGTGGTAACTCAGAATTGTTTCAGTTTGTATTTTTCTCATCAGTAGTGATTTAGAGCATTTTTAAAAATTTCCTATTCACATCCTTTGACCATTTATCAACTGGGGAATGTATTCTAATAAATTTGACTCAGTTCTCGAAATATTTGAGAAATGAGACTTTTATCACAGAAACTTGCTGTAAATTCTTCCCCCTCCCCCACCACCCCACTTTTCTGCTTTCCTTCTATTCTTATGGCATTAGTTTTGTTTGTGCAAAAATTTTTTAATTTTATATAATCAAAATGATCCATTTTATATTCTGTAACACTCTCTATACCTTGTTTAGTCCTAAATTCTTCCCTTATCTATAGCTGACAGGTAAACTATTCCATCCCTGGACTACTTATTATGTGCCAGGAACTTTGTGAGCCACTTTGTAAATATCATCTCCACCATGCCATAGAAATCTTTTCGCACTGGAAGCCCATTCCACTCCTGGACTACTTCTCACATCAGAAGTAACCTCCTTCCCTGCTGTCTCTCCTTGTAATTGGCTTATTCCTGCCCCTACTTACTCCCCAGAACCTTTAATTTAAGGAGGAGGCCCAGGCCATTTCCACAGGACTTTCTTGCCTTCATCACCATCACCACCACTTTTCAGTTTTCCTGCTTGTTGTCTTCTCACATTGGAATATAAACTTCTGGAAGGCAGAGCCTAGTTTGGTTCGGGGGGGAGGGAGGGTTTTGGCTTGTATTCTGAGACTTATATTATTTAGCACGAAATAAGCAATTAATAAATCCTTGTTGATTTCAATTGACTTCTCAGAGTTTTTCTCTCCCTTTAGGGTCCTCTCCCTAAAGAGAACTGTGGAACTGGTATATCTTTTCTCTTGAAGCTGAAAGTCAGAAAGCCAGAATCTCTTTCTTCTCCCAAGTTCTCAACAACTCTATCCCTTACACAGGTGAGAAGCATTGAGCAACCAATTTCCACCAGTAAGGAAAATTTTATGTATATAAGCTTTAAACCCCTGATTATACTAGTATATGTCCTTTTGATTAAATATTAATTGTTGCTTTTTTTTTTAACAATATACTATTGATAATATGCTGCAACCTATTTACAACCACTATTTGTTTCCCAATTGTTCATTGGTTGAACTGTAATTTTATGTCTTCAGATATTATAGTATTCCATAGTTCACCATTGTAAAGCATCACTGAAAGAATACCAAAGTTTAAAAGATTTTTTTTCGGACAGAAGTTTATGATAGTTGAAGGACAAATATAATTTCTTGAATGAAATATTATTTATTCCCTTCCTCCTATTTAATTCTGAGTCCAGTTCATCGTTCCTCTTCAGTATCTGTGAAAGAAATGTGAATTGATGGAGTAGTTCAATGGGTACTCAATATTACCTCTCTCACTAGACCTGAAGGGACCACAGACATGAGGACTGGCTTGCCCAGACCCAGTGTCCTTTCTGCTAGAGGAATATCAGTGCCTTGAAGCAAATTTTACAACCAGTTCACAAATCATTGCCAGCTCTCAAAAACATATGGTAGTATGCAGATGTGACTTTGGGATTTGTAAAATCCCAGCCCTCTCTGTCTTAATTAGTATAAATTGACAGAGATGATCAAGTAGCACTTTAATGACATTTAACATCAGCTATGTTTAGTAATCATATAATCATTCTCCATCAAATTCATTTTAGTTTTGTTTACTAGAAAAATTCAAATAATTTTTGAGTATTTGACAGAGGCTGATGTCTGGGTAAAAACCCTAATAGATGCCAAGGGAATTGTGGGAAGATGGTGGAATAAGATAGAAAATTATCTGACTCACCCAAATTCTCTTTCAAATAACTTAAAATGTCTCAAAATGAATTGTAGAGCAACAGAAAAATTATAAGTTGGAGTAAAGCAGTTGTCCAGCCTAAAACAACTTAGGAAGACATTAGGAAAGATCTGACCTCCTAAAGAATGGTCTGGATGGGGCAGATACCTCCAAGTCAACAAACAGCAAATCCTGTGGCAGCCTCATCTTAAGGAACTTTCACATCATGAATTTTGTGGGGGTCAGTGGCTGATCAGGGTAAGATGGGAGTGCCCTCAGTTAGCACTGGATGTGGAGCCCAGGTACACTGACCAGTCTTTTTTTTTTTTTAAAGCAATTGGGGTTAAGTAACTTGCTCAAGGCTACACAGCCAGTTATTTTTGTGTGGTTGCCAAGTATCTGAGGCCAGAACCGATCCCAAGTCTCCCGACTCTGGGACCAGCGCTCTTATTCACTGTGCCACCTGGCCACCCCTACACTGACCAATCTTCAGCTGCAAGCAAAAAGAAGTGAGAACATGGTGGTGAGGGTGATGGAAGAGAGGTGGGGCTCTGCTAGTTGTGGTCACTTGCAGAAGAGCAGGGTCCCTGGTTTTGGTTCCAGGGCAGAGGAATGAGTTGACACAGCTGCCCAAGAGATCAGAAAACAGAATTTATGGTGGCAGTTGTGCTGGGGCCCTGGTTATGGCTCAGAGGAAGAGAGGAGTATCTCTATAGACATCCATAGACCAAGGTGTGAGAAATGATTGTTTCTTTCTTGTATTTAATAAATAATTATTATATTGAGACCAAGGTTTTCCCCCTTTTCTACTTCCTCATTCAGAAATCAACCAATGTGGGAAATCTCTTTAAAAGATTTACCCAGGTCAAGATCTAATCAGACAGTAAAAGAAATTCTAAGTTTGGGCTAATGAGTGCATTCCTGCTTATAGTGTTTGCTCAGACAGGTCTGGGAAATATTGATTCTCCCTTTTGCCAGACAGGTGCTATAGAAATTGATGTCTCTTTGACCAAGATTTGAGTGATCCAAGTCATGTACACCAAGACCCCAATTTTTTTTTCTTCAAAATTTTATTTTAGACTCAAATGCCAGAACACAGAGAATAGAAAAATGAAGCAAAAACATATCATAAATATTGGAACTTAAATACAAAGTTAGAAAAAAATAAAAACATGTCATGTGCATAGCAGAACAAAAGAAAGAACGCAAAGTATGTAACAACAAATTTTCATCTCAAGAAAGCCTATATGATAAATAATACTCGTGTTGAAAATTGTCCATCTTTTCTTCCTTGTGAGTTTTCTTTTGTTCTCTGCAGTGCACTTTTTTACTTTGTTCTTCCCCCCAGCTCCCCTCAAAAGGCCACAACATAGATATGTTCCCCTATAACTATAAATATATACATACACTCCCCACCTCCTAGAAGACTACAATAAAGTTTAGATATGTTTCTCCATAGCTTTAGATATATACATACATATAATAGACATATACATTCCCAAACCTATTGTACTCTTGATCTTTGTTTTTATGTATATACATATTTCTTGTTTCCTATCCCTCTTGCCTCCTCTACTTTATTTTTACCCACTACCTTGCCCTCCTATAACTTGCCTGCCCTCCTCCAAGGATCCCTTTCCTATCCTCCTATTCCCATAAATCTAAACACCTTTCTGTACCCCTATTACCTATTCTCTCTCACTTTCCCCTCTAAAGATCCTTCCCTTGTCCTCTGTCCCCTCCCTATGCCCCTACTATTTTATTTCTTCTGAATTTAGAATACTTTTATACTGTTCTAAATATATATGTATTGTTCCCTCTTAAACCTATTCCCAATGAAAGTAGGTTACCAGAACTACCAGCCCTTCCCCCCCATCTAATTCCTCTTTATCAATTCTCTCTTTCGCACCTCAAATAATTACTCTTTTAAACTGTTCCTAAATGGTTTTACTTTTAAAATTCATATCATTCTCAGGTTTAACCCAATCTTTCTTATAAATTATCCAATTATTTATAAGAATCTTAGACATCCATTTTACATATATCAAAAGTAAGCAGGCTGACCTTATGGGTCCCTTATATTCAGTATTTGTTATGTGTCATATTTCTCTTGAATCTTGTGTGTTAAATCTTCCATTAAGTTCAGGATTTTTTTAAACAAAGTCTTGGAAGTCTGAGAGTTTATCAAATGTCCATTTTTTTTTCATTCAGGATAACATTTAAGCTTGTAGGGTATGACATTTTTGGCCAGAGCCCCAGTTCTTTCACTTTTTGATATATTGTGTTCCAAGATCCACAGTTCTTTAATGTCTCTGATGCTAGCTCTTGTAATAATTCTAATTGTGGCACCATCATATTTAAATTGCTCTAATCTTGATGCTCTTAATATATTTTTCTTGAGCTAAGGGTTTCAGAATTTGACTATGATATTCCTATGAGTTTTCCTCATAGAATCTCTTTTAAGTGGTGATTGATGAGTTTTTTTCTATTTCTACTTTCCCCCCCTTGTTCTAAATCTTCAGGACAATTTTCTTTTATTATTTCTTGTATTATTGTATCAAGGTTCTTTTTTTATCGCAATTTTCAGTTAGTCCAATTATTTTTAAATTTTCTCTTTTTGATCTATTCTCCAAAATCTGTTGTTTTTCTTATAAGATGTTTTACTTTCTCTTCTATTTTTTCATTATTCATATTTTGTTTAATCATTTCTTGATCTCTTATCATTTCACTAATTTCACTTTGCCCAATTCTAATTTTCAAGGTGTCATTTTCTGCCTTAAGATTCTGAATCTCCCTTTCTAATTAGTTAACCTTCTTTTCATACCCTTCTTGTTTTTCTTGGATTATTTTTATTTTCTTTTTTAATTTTTCCTCCATCTCTATCATTTGATTTTTGAAGTCTTTTTAAAGATCTTCTATGAATTCTTTTTGAGCAGGTGTCCATTTGACATTATTCTTTGGGGGTTTCTTTACTTCATTATCCTCCTCTGAGGATGAACCCTGATCATCTCTCTTCCCATAATAGGTTTCTAGACTTGGATTCTTTCTCCTTTGCCTGTACATTTTTTTTGTAATAATATCCTAATTATTTGTAGTCACCTCTAGCCCTGGGGTATGGGAAATGGTGCCTCTTGCCTCAGATCTTCAGTTCTTCCCTTTAGTCTGAAACCAAAGCCAAACCTCAAGGTTCTTGTAAGTGCCCACAGCCAGGGGCTTTCTACCCCACTGCTTCTGCACTCACCAGGCATGTGCTGGTTCCTTATCCCCACCCCCAGCCACAGTTCTCAGCACAGCTGGTTCTGGCATTCCTTCCTGGGCTCAGAAGCCCAACTCTCCTCACTATCCTGGGGTTAAAAGTTCTGGTGGCTGGGACTGGGGCAATATCTCAAACCAACTAACCCCAGGGCTTGCTGCTTGTTGTTTGTTTAAGAGGCTAGAGGCTTGCTATTAAAAAGGAACCTAGCCTGGAGGTGTTTACTCTTCACAGTGACAAAACCTCATTTTGGAACTTTTCTTCTGATCTTCTCAAATTGTCCCTGGAGGAGCCTGGTTATGCCCCTGTTCTTATTTATCTCCACCCACACTTTGTTCACCCTAAGGTGCTATTTTAACTATTTTATGGGGGAAAATCTTGAGAGCTCAGAATTTTCTGACCTATTCCACCATCTTCCCAGAATCCTCTCTGAAGACCTTCATTTAAAAAAAAATTTTTTTTTTGCTTTTTGGAGGGCAATTGGGGTTAAGTGACTTGCCCAAGGTCACATGGCCAGTTTTTGTGTTAAGTGTCTGAAGCCGAATTTGAACTCAGGTCCTTCTGACTGCAGGGCTGATGCCCTATTCACTGCAACACCTAGCCGACCCCGAAGACCTTCATTTTAATAGAACCCATTTCACATTGTAATATTCATTTTCTCATTAATGACTAACCAATCAAAGTAGATTGCCACCCCTCAGGAACTCTTTGAATGGTATGTAAACTGTGAGCCCACCATAATGGCAGTTCTTTGTTCTAAGAGCAATAGACATACAAATGACTGTCCTTTTATTAATAAATGTACTGGTCTTATTAATAAAATGATTAAGTTACTGAGAAATTATGTCTCTCAAACCTTTTTAAACAAAGGCAGCCCTAGATGGTACAGTGAATAAAGCATCAGCCCAGGGGGCAGGAGGACCTGAGTTCAAATCCATCCTCAGACACTTGACACACTTACTAGCTATGTGACCTTGAGCAAGTCACCTAACCCCAATTGCCTTACCTTTCCCCCATCAAAAAAAAAACTTTTTAAACATCACAAAGGTGCAAGCCAGAGAAGCAGTGACCACACCTGACCTTGGATCACAGCTCAATGGAAGAACCAAAAAGTCAAAGACTCTCATATAGAACTCAGAAATGAGCATGAAAAACCTGAAGCCTGAGACATTAACCTACACACCCAAGCAGCAGAGTTCAACCCTAACAAAAAGAAATCCTGACAATCAAGAAATAAGCCATTCAAAAAATGAGTAAGAAGTAAAAAAAAAAAAAAAAGAACCTGACCATAGAGTTATAGTTACTATGGTGGTAGAGAAGATCAGAGTTCAAACAGAAGAATATAATAAAGTTAAAACAGTTACTTATAAAGCTTCAAAGAAAATGTAAAATGATCACAAACCTAAAAAGAGTTCTTGAATGACTTTTAAAATCACTTTGAAAATGAAAGAAAAGAGATTGAGGAAAAAATAAGAAAAGAAACAAGAATCATGAAAAAAAATCAAGAAAATTATGACAAGAAAGTCAACCAACTGGAAAAAGAAATCCAAAAACTTATGAAAGAAAATGATTCCTTAAAAATTAGAATTGGACAGGGGGAAACTAATGGCTTCATAAGATATCAAAAAAATTAAACAAAAAATCAAAAGAATGAAAAAAATAGAAGGTAAAATATTTTATTAGAAAAACAACTGATCAACTGAACAAACACATCAAGGAGAAATAATCTAAGAATTTCTGGACTACCTAAAAGTTATTATTAAAAAAGAATCTAGGGGCAGCTAGGTGGATAGAGCATTGACCCTGGAGTCAGGAAGACTTGAGTTCAAATCTGGCCTCAGACACTTAACACTTACTAGCTGTGTGACCTTGGGCAAGTCACTTAACCCCAATTGCTCTGACCTCCCCCCTCCATAAAGCAAAAAAAATTTATTTTAAAAAATAATCTAGACACTATATTTGAAGAAATTATTAAGGAAATTGCCCTTAAGTTTTAGAAGTAGACCTAATAAGGTCAAGAGAGAAACAAAGATGGGTGCCCATTATCATCAATATTATTAAATATTCAATATTAAAAATGGTGGCAATAGTGATAAGAAAAAGAAAATTGAAAGAATAAGAATGGACAATGAGGTAATAAAACAATCTCTTTTTGCAGATGATATAATGGTATACTTGGAAAATCCTAGAAATTCAGTTGAGATTGGGGCAGCCAGGTACCACAGCGAGTAAGAGCACTGGCTCCAGTGTCAGGATGACCTGGGGATAGAATCCAAGCTCAGACACTTAGCACCCACCCAAAAACATCTGGCCGTGTAACCTTGAGCAAGTTACTTAACCCCAATTGCTTAGGGGCAGCCAGGTGGCTCAACGAGTAAGAGCACCGGCTCCAGTGTCAGGATGACCTGGGGATCAAATCCGGGCTCAGATACCTAGCACCACACCCAGAAAAAACTGGCCGTGTAACCTTCAGCAAGTTACTTAACCCTGATTGCTTTAAAAAAAAAAAAGAAATTTAGTTGAGATATAAAATAAGCCCACATAAATCATCAGCAGTTCCATATATCACCAACAAAGCCCTGCAAAAAAAGATAATAAGTGATATTTCACTTAAGCTGTACAATATAAAGCAACTCAGAGTATACTTGCCAAGACAAACCTAGGAACTATTATGAACATAATTATAAAATGCTCTTTTTCAAATAAAGTCAAATTTAAATAACTGGAGAAATGTTCATTGTTCATGGGTGGGCCATGCCAATAATAAAAATGACAATTCTATCTAAACTAATCTATTTATTCAGGGTTCCCCCAATCAAATTACCATAAGATTATTTTATTGAGCTAGAAAAAATAATAGCAAAATTCATTTGGAAGAACAGAAGGGCAATAATATAAAATGTTGCTGTTACAGTGTATAAGGTTCTCTTCATTTTACATTAGTTCATATAAGTCTTACCAGGTTTTTCTGAAATCTGCCTGCTCATCATTTCTTATAACACAATAGTATTCCATTACAATCATGTACTTCCAGCTCTCTGCCATCACAAATAGAACTGCCATATATTTTTGTAAAATTGGTCCTTATCACCCCCCTTTTTTTATTTCTTTGGGATACAGACCTAGCAGTGGTATTTCTGGGTCAAAAGGTATGTACAGTTTTGCCATTCTTTGGGCGTAGGTGCAACATTAGCATCACAATTTTCCCACATTCCCTCCAACATTTTTCATTATCTTTTTATCATATTAGCCAATCTTATAGGTGTGAGGTGATACCTCAGAGTTGTCTGTAATCAATGATTTAGAGCATTTTTATATGACTATAGATAGCTTTGATTTCTTCTTCTGAAAACCACCTGCTCATTATCTTTTGACCATTTACCAATTGAGGAATGACTTGTATTCTTATAAATTTGATTTATTTTTCTATATATCTGAGAAATGGGGCCTTATCAAGAGATGCTTGCTGTTTACAAAAAAATCCCCCATTTTTCTACTTTCCTTCTAATCTTGGCTACATTGGTTCTGTTTGTGCAAAATCTTTTAAATTTAATATAGTCAAAATCAAATTCAAATTCATGTCATGTATATTATGATCATATTTATATCATATATACATATAATATATGTGAATGTTTTATGTGAGGTGTGTGTATACATAAAAATATTTTTTATCACTAGTTTGGTTTTAAATTCTTGCCTTCTTTATAGATTAGACAAAGTATTCCATTCTCTCCTAATTTTCTTATGCTATCACTCTTTATGTCTAAATCATGTTCCGATTTTGATCTTATCTTGGTATATGATGTGAGATGCTGGTTTATACCCAGTTTCTTCCACATTGTTTTCCAGTTTTCCCAGCAGTTTTTGTCAAATAGTGAGTTCTTGTCCCAAAAGCATCTTTGGGTTTATCAAACCAAACACTAGATTACTATGGTCATTAATTACTGTATTATGTACTCAATCTATTCTACTGATCCACCACTCCATTTCTTAGCTAGTACCAGATTGTTTTGATCATTACCACTTTATTTTGAGATCTGGTATAGGTAGGCCACCTTCCTTCACATTTTTTTCTATTAATTCCCATGATATTCTAGACCTTTTGTTCTTTCAAATGAATTTGCAATTATTTTTTCTGACTCTAGAAAATCATTTTGGAAGTTTGATTGATATGATGCTCAATAAGTAAATTAATTTAGGTAGAATTGTCATTTTTATTGTATTGGCTCAACCTACTGTGGGAATTGAGTGAAGCACGCGGAGTCCATCTTGCAATCCAGTCTAGATCTCACTCAGTAAAGAAAGGAGGTCTAACAGTACTAGATCTTGAGCTATATTATAAAGTGATAATTATCAAAACTCTCTGGTACTGACTAAGAAATAAAAAAGTAGATCAGTGAATAGAATAGATTCTATTCTATTCCAGTTGTAAATGATTATAGCAACCTTGTGCTTGATAAATATAATGGGGATAAGAATTCACTATTTGTAAAAAAAAAAAATGTTGAGAAACCTGAAAAGCAGTATAACAGAAACTAAATATTGGCCAATATTTTACACCCTTTACCAAGATTAAAATGGATTCATGACCTAGACATAAGGAGAGATATCATAAGTAAATTAGAAGAATGTAAAACCTATTACCTCTCATATTTATGGATAGGAGATGAATTCATTAATAAATGAGAGCATTGGGAGATGTAAAATGGATAATTTTGCTTACATTAAATTAAAAAGGTTTTGTACAAATAAAACCAATATAGCCAAGATTAGAAAGAAAGCAGAAGTGTGTCTGTGTGGGGGAATTTGAGGGAAGATTTTATAGATAGTTTCTAGGATAAAAGCCACATATCTCAAATACATAGAGAACTTTGTCAAATGTATAAGAATATGAGTCATTCCCCAATTGATAAATGTTTGAGGATATGAGCAGGCAGTTTTTGGAAGAAGAAATCAAAGCTATGTATAGTCACATGAAAACATGCTCTAAATCATTGTTGATTAGAAAAATGTAAATTCAACTTTGAGATACCATCTCACACCTATCAGATTGTCTAAAATGATAAAAGTGGAAAATGACAAATGATGGAGTCGATGTAAAAAAAAAATTGGAACAGTAATAACATGTTGGTGGAACCGTTTGTTAAATGATCTAACAGATCAATCTGGAATTTTGCTCAAAGAGTTATAAATTTTTTTTACCCTTTAATTCATCAGTACCATCATTAGGTCCATTTCCTAAGGTGATCAGGGCATAAGGAAAAGAACCAAATGTTCTAAAATATTTATAGCAGTTTTCTTTGTAGTGACAAAGAACTGGAATTTGAGGGGATGCCCATCAATTGAGGAATGACTGATTAAGTTTGTGATGTAAGATTGTGATTGTAAGATTGTGATTGTGATGTAAGTAATGATGAGCAAGTTGATTTTAGAAAAATATGGAAAGACTTGCATGAAATAATGCAGAGCAAAATGAGTAGAATAAAGAGAACATTGTATGCAGTAACAGCAATATTGTTCAAAGAGTAACTGTGAATGACTAATCTATTCTGAGTGAGATGAATATTCAAATCAACTACAAAGAACTTGTGAAAGAAGATGCTATCCCTCTTCAGAGAATGAACTGATATATAGAAGTATGTATTATATAGTTTCACATACATAGCTGTTGGCCTTCTCTAGTGTGGGATAGAAAGTAGAAAGACAGCTCAGAGCTCAAAATGTAACAAACAACTAAATAAATAGATGAATGAATGAATAAAGACCCTAATAGATGCCAAAGAGAAATGTCCATTTACATTCAAGAGTGTGTACTTCTGTGCACAAGAAATATGGTATATTCAAGCTATTCAAAACATTTAGCCTCACCAATTGCCTTTTGAAAAAGATCCCAAAAAGAAAACTCCTAGGAATATCATAACCAAATTCCAGAGCTCCCAGGTCAAGGAGAAAATATTACAACCAGTCAGGAAGAAACAATTTGAGTATTGTGGAAACACAATCAGGATAACACAAAATCTATCAGCTTCTACATTAAGGGATTGAAGGGCTTGGAATATGATATTCCAGAGGTCAAAGGAACTAGGATTAATGCCAAGAATCACCTACCCAGCAAAACTGAGTATAATACTTGAGGAAAATATTGAAAACTAAGAATAAATTTAAAATAAAACAAAACATTTAGCCTACTTTAGCTGTATAAAAATATATTTTTCCCACCAATAAATGTGTTTTAATGAGAACTATGTATATATATTTCCACATTGTAGTCTTCATAATACACCCAAAATAAAGGGAAACTCTCAGTGTTCCACAGCTTAATGGAATCAACATCATAAAATTTATACAAAGGAGTACCTGGAGGACCTGACCATATATAGGATATTCTTTCATTTGGACTAGTCATTGGATATCTTCCAAGGCAACGGCAAACAACTTGGGAAGCATAGATCTTCATGTTTTATATCTCATTTGATATTAATAATCAGAGATCTATTAAATAATGTTACCCATGTTTTTGTGTCTGTCATGTGAACTATGCCCAAAGGGCTATAAAAATGTGCATACCCTTTGACCCAGTAATACCACTTCTAGGCTGTATCCCAAAGAGATCATAAAAATGAGGAAAGGATCTGTACGTACAAAAATATTTATAGCAGCTCTTTTTGTTGTCGCCAAGAACTGGAAATCATGGGGATGCCCATCAATTGGGGAATGGCTACACAAATTGTGGCATATGAATGTAATGGAATACTATTGTGCTATAATAAATGATCAACAGGCAGACTTCAGAGAAACCTAGAAAGACCTATATGAACTGATGCTGAGTGAGGGGAGCAGAACCAGGGGAACATTGTACAAAGTAACAGCCAGAAGTGTGGGAGGACTAATTTGGATAGACTTAGCCCTTCTCAGCAATGCAAAGACCTAAAACAATTCCAAAGGACACATGATGGAAAATGCCATCCACATCCAGAGTAAGAACTGTGGAATTGGAATGCAGAACAAAACAGACTATTTTCTTTTTTGCTTTGTTTTATTTTTTTTCTTATGGTTTTTCCCTTTTGTTATAATTCTTCTATGTAACATGACTAATGTGAAAATGTGTTTAATAGGAATGTATGTATAGAGCCCATATCAGATTACATGCCTTCTTGGGGAGGGAGAAGGAGAAAATTTTAAACTTAAGGAAGTAAATGCTGAAAATTAAAAAGAAATAATTTAATAAAAAGAAAAAAAATTAGTTGTTGATGATGTCAGTTCTTTCAAGTTCTATCTCCAGTTCATTTTTCATTGTCCTATATGGCCCTGGAAGGGGGGACCAAGTTGCCTTGGTAAATTGCCTATTTTTCAGCCCATGGAGCTAGTCCATCAGTACCTAGCTCTTTTACAGATACTTAAGAGGACAACGAACTGGACCCAGAATTAAGCAGAAGGAAGGCACCACATGCCATGTTTCCATATGGTGAATGTGCCACCGTTTCTAATACTGAGAACTAACAATGTAAGAATGTACTGGTGTATCTGAGCCCCTCAGCAAGTCACTTCATTCCCTCTTCATTGTGTTGTTCTAAATACTTTGAACCCATAATAACCCTTGCTATTGGTGACCACACTTTCATTTCTTCAAGAAGGAAAAGCCACACTTTGGGAATCAGAAAGGGCCTGGGCTGGCAAGAGGCTCTATGTTAAAGAGTTGGGAAAACCCTCCTAAGAATGTAACACTGGTCTTCAAGCTATAGGCCTCTAGGTCAGGTGACAGAGTGATTTTGGAACTTGAAGATGGAATGTGCTCTCATGACCTTCCAACCAGCAGAATCTCCCATTGATGAATTTTATTACTGTCAACCAACACCTGTCACCATATTTCACACACACTCTCTAAACTTCCCAAAGGAAGTTTCCTGTTCTCTGATATGTAGGGATTTTATGAGGTTCGGTTTGCAAAGAAGTCCTCCCACTTTACAGTTCCCCAGGTAATTGGATGCATGCTCCTTTTAGACCTAGCACAAGGCAATAAGGCAAAGGCAACAAGCATTTGTTAAATGCCTACTTTATGCCTAACATTATACTAAGTGTTGAGGATACAAATACAAAGCAAAAAGAAAAATAGTTCTTGCCTTCAAGGAACTTATCTTTTAAAGGGAGAAGACAACACACAAAAGGGAGCTGACTCTTATTTACTTACAAACTTTGGAAATCTCCTAATTTCCCTGGGAGTTTTGAAGGTGGAGCCCAGGGCCCTTTCTGATTCCCAGCCTCAGGCTTGTATTTAGTTGCCAAATAAAATTTCCATTGGCCCCTTTTGGTGAAGGGGTGGGGAAGAGGAGCAGAGATACTTGGTCTTCCTCCTGTTTTTATCACCCTTCCTTTCCCATAGACTGAGTTTTCTGTTTTTTCAAATTAAAGTGATAGAAACTTAAATAATTTTTTTCCAAGAGAAACAGGCCATTTCCTTTTTTTGTCCATTGTTCCCTGGTCTCAACAACTCTGGTATCATAGGTCATAAGCTGTTCCCAACAGTCAGAAGAGTACTCCATCTCCCATGTTTCTTTGTGCTATTTCACAGACATAGATGTACACACCTGCATATGCACCCCTTTCTCCTCCCCTCCCAGGAGTGTAACAGACATTCAAACAGGATTTTCTTGGTCAAGTGACCTATACTCCTCCTAAAATTTAATCTGAGCCATGGACAAGATCCAACTTCCCTACTTGCTCAGTATGTATACTTGAGTGAGTGAGGAATGTCTCCTTCATGTAAATTCTCACCTTCATGTAAGTAAACATAAGAGATGTCACTGGTTGAAGGGAATCTCTCTCATGTATATCCATCCATGTATACTCATGTGAAAGTTGGTATAAATGATAGTACCATCCCTAGAACAATGGTAGGGGACAGAAAACCATAATGAGTCAGTTTTAAGTATAAACAACAAAGAATTCAGAAATGGACCCACAAGGAACTCACAGTAATAAACTTCCTTTCCCTGGCTCCCTCCCTCCCTATTAAATAAATAAAATTATTTATTTAAACATAAATTTATGTCTGCTACCAAATCTAGGATCTTTAGATTATTAATCTCTCCATGCTTAAAATCTCTCTTAAGAGGCGACTAGTTGGCACAGTGAATAGAGCACCAGCCCCGGAGTCAGGAGGACCTGAGTTCAAATTTGACCTCAGAAACTTAACACAAAAACTAGCTCTGTGACCTTGGGCAAGTCCCTTAACCCCAATTGCCCTCCAAAAAGCAAAAACAAAACAAAAAATAAAATAAAATCTCCCTTAAAATCATCTTGAGCTGGCTTACTAATTCAATTGCAACTTGCCTCCAAAGAGGTAGAGATCCCTACCTCTACCACCTTCCTTCAACTCACTCTACCAGTAGGATATGACTCTGTTCATTGCCTTTTACTTAGGCCTAAGCATTTCTAAACCACCCTCCCTGCAAGTCAGATCCACACAACAAAGATTAACCACCACTTTTTTATGTTATTCAGTTGTGTACAATTCTTTGTGACCCCATGGACCATAGCACACTAGGCCTTCTAGCCTCCACTATTTCTCAAAGTCTGTCCAAGTTCATGTTTGTTGTTTCCATGACATTTAAAAAAAAATGTATTTAGTACTTAATTTTTCCCAGTTAAATGTAAAAATATATTTTTATATTTGTTTTAAAAACTTCTCTCTCTTCCTCCCTTTCACCATCCCTCTCCCCCCATGGAGAAAGCAAGCAATTCCATATAGCTTATACATGTGCAGTCATACAAACCTATCCATAATAGTCATGTTGTGAAAGAAAACAGACAAAAAAAATTCAAGAAAAGTAAAGAAAGTTTTTAAAAAGTATGTATTCAGACACCATCAAGTCTTTCTCTGGGGATGGATAGCATTTTTCATCATAAATCCTTCAGAGTGTCATGGATCATTGTATTGCTGAGGATAGCCAAGTCATTCACAGCTGATCATTTTACAATATTGCTGTTACTCTGTACCCAGTACATTTCACTTTGTATCAGCCCATGCCACTCTTTCCAGGTTTTTCTGAGAGCATGCTGCTCATCATTTCTTATAGCACAATAGTATTCCATCACAATTACATGCCACAACATGTTCAGTCATTCCCCAACTGATGGTTACCTCTTCTATTTCTAATTCTTTAAAAGCTGCTATAAATATTTTTGTACATATAGGTCCTTTTCCTTTTTGTTTTTTTATCTCTTTTGGGATACAGACCTAGTCAAAAGGTATACATGGTTTTATAGCCCTTGGGGCATAGTTTCATAGTTCTATTGCTCTATAGAATGGTTTAATCAGTTCACAATTCTGACAACAGTATATTAATGTCTCATTTTTCCCACATCTCTTCCAACATTTGTCATTTACCTTTTTCTGTCCAATTAGCCAGTCTAATAGGAATGAGGTAGTGCCTCAGAATTGTTTTAATTTGCATTTCTCCAATCAATAGTGAGTCTGAATATTTTTTCATATGGCTATAGATAGCTTTAATTACTTCATCTGAAAATTGATTGTATCTTTTAATCATTTATCAATAGGGGAATGATTTATTTTTATAAATTTGACAGAGTTCTCTATATGTTGGAGAAATGAGATCTTTATCAAAGAAAACTTGCTTCAATTTTTTTTTCACAGTAACAATTGCTAACTACATTTTCCTCCATCATATTTCCCCTACTCCCATTTATTCTATTCTCTCTCTCCTTTCACCCTGTCCCTCCTCAAAAGTGTTTTGCTTCTACCTACCCCTTCTCCAATCTGCCCTCCCTTCTATCACACACACACACCCCTTCTATTCCCTTCCCCTTTTGTTTTCCTGTAGGGTAAGATACATTTCTATAACCCATTGTCTGTGTATCTTATTTTCCCAGTTACATGTAAAAACAATTTTAACATTTATTTTTAAAACTTTGAGTTCCAATTTCTCTCCCTTCCTCCCTCCCAACCTTTCCTCATTGAGAAGGCAAGCAATTTGATATAGGATATACATATGTAGTCATGCAAACACTTCCATAATAGTCACGTTGTAAAAGACTTAACTATATTTCCCTCCATGCTATCCTGCCCCTCCCACAGTTTATTCTGTTCTCTTCTTTCATCCTATCCCTCTTCACAAGTGTTTGATTCTGATTACCACCTCCCCCAATCTGCCCTCCATTCTATCACCTTGCCTTCTTTTATCCCCTTCCCCCCTACTTTCCTGTAGGGTAAGATCTATTTCCATACCCAATTAAGTATGTATGTTATTCCCTCTTTAAGCCAATTCTGATAAAAGTAGGATTCACTCATTCCCTATCACCTTCCCCCCTCTTTTGCTCCACTATAAAAGCTTTTTCTTACCTCTTTTATGTGAGATAATTAACCCCATTCTACCTCTCCCTTTCTCTTTCTCCCAATATACTCCTCTCTCTCACTCCTTAATTTTATTTTTTAGGCATCATCTTCATATTCAACTCACGTCTATGTCCTTTGTCTATATATACTCCTTCTAACTACCTTAATAATGAGAAAGGTCTTATGAGTTACAAATATCTTTCCATGTAGGAATGTAAACGGTTTAACTGTAATAAGTCCCTTATGATTTCTCTTTCCTGTTTACCTTTTAATGCTTCTCTTGAGTCTTATATCTGAAAGTAAAATTTTCTATTTAACTCTGGTCTTTTCTCAAGAATGCATGAAATTCCTCTATCTCACTGAATATCCATTTTTTCCCCCTGAGGGATTATACTCAGTTTTTCTGGGTAGGTGATTCTTGATTTTAATCCTAGCTCCTTTGACCTCTGGAATATCATATTCCAAGTCCTCCAATCCTGTAACGTAGAAGCTGCTAAATCTTGTGCTATCCTGATTGTGGCTCCATGATACTTGAATTGTTTCTTTCTGGCTGCTTGCAACATTTTCTCCTTGACCTGAGAACTCTAGAATTTGGCTATAATATTCCTGGCCATTTTCTTTTGGGGATCTCTTTCAGAAGGTGATAGGTGGATTCTTTCCATTTCTATTTTACCCTCTGGTTGTAGAATATCAGGGCAGTTTTCCTTGATAATTTCTTGAAGATGGTATCTAGGCTCTTTTTTTTTATCATAGCTTTCAGGTGGTCCAATAATTTTTAAATTATCTCTCCTGGATCTATTTTCCAAGTCATTTGTTTTTCCAATGAGATATTTCACATTGTCTTCTATTTCTTTTTCATTTTTTTTTATTTTATTTTATAACTTCTTGATTTCTCATAGAGTTGTTAGCTTCCATTTGCTCTATTCTAATTTTTAAGGAATTCTTATCTTCAGTGAGTTTGTGGATCTCATTTTCTCATTGTGGAACTCAATTCTGCTCTTCAATGGATTCTTCTCCTCATTGGCTTTTTGAACCTCTTTTACCATTTGGTCTACTCTATTTTTTAAGGTGTAATTTTCTTCAGTATTTTTGTCTCCTTTGGCAAGCTGTTGACTCATTTTTCATGATTTTCTTGCATCACTTTCATTTCTCTTCTCAATTTTTCCTATACTTCTCTTAATTGATTTCAAAATCTTTTTGAGCTCTTCTATGGCCTGAGACCAATTCATATTTTTCTCGGAGGCTTTGGATGTAGGAGCTTTAATGTTGTTTTCTTCTGAGTGTGTTTTGATCTTCTTTGTCACCAAAGTAAGTTTCTATAGTCTGAGTTTTTTTCCCATTGTTTGCTCATTTCCCCAGCCTATTACTTGACTTTTTAACTACTTATTAAGGTAAGGCTCTGCTCTCAGTGTGGAGGATTTATGGTCCCATGATTAAGGGGTTTTGTGCAGCTGTTTTCAAAGATACTTCTAGGGGTCAGTAAATTTTCAGTTCTTCCAAGGTGGTATGATCTAAGGAGAGGTTTTTACTTTTCTCCTTGACTGTGCTGTGGTCTGTGAGTGACCACAAGCACTCTTTTTTGTCATGGGACTGTGAGGAGGGTCCCCTCTCCACTGCTGCCACAAGCTCTGCTATGCTGGTGCTCCTCCTCCCCCCAGGACAAAGTAACAGAGTCCTGCCTCAGTGTCAGCAAAGGGACCCTTGTAATCTCCTTCTGACCAGTCTGTGGACTGAGAGCTCTGGAAGCAGCCACTGCCACCACCACTGCTGATTCAGTCACTCCTAAGGCTTGCTTCAGGTTTGCTGGGGCCCAGTCTGTGCTGGCACAGCTTGTGTTGAACTGTGCTCCTCTCTCAGTTTGGTGAAACAGATCTTTCCTGTTGACCTTCCAGGTTGTCTTGGGCTGGAAATTTGTTTCACTTTGTCTTTTTGTGGGTTCTGCTACTCTAGAATTTGTTTAGAGTCATTTTTTTTTACAGGTATTTGGAAGGATTTGGGGGAGAGCTCAGGCAAGTCTCTGTCTTTACTCTACCATCTTGGCTCCACCCCTTTCCATGACACTTTTTTTTTTAAAGCAATTGGGGTTAAGTAACTTGCTCAAGGTTACATGGCCAGGTGTTTCTGGGTAGGTGCTAAACCGGTAGAGCCCGGATTCAATCCCCAGGTCATCCCAACACTGGAGCCAGTGCTCTTACTCGCTGTGCTACCTGGCTGCCTCTCCATGACACTTTCTATCCATCTCATTCTCTGCCATCTACTTCTTTTACCGTCAAACTTTCCCAGCATCAAGTTCTTTTCCAATGCGTCCCATCTTCTCATTCTGTGGCCAAAGTATTTAAGTTTCACCTTTAGTATTTGACCTTCCAATGAATAGCCTGAATTAATTTTTTAAGTATTGACTGATTTGACCTCCTATCTGTTTTTCCTTACCTAAAGGGACTAATGATATCAATGAAAGAATAGAGAGCAGGAAAGGTTATTGGATATATGGCAGCCAGTGTTGGGCACTGCTAGCTATACTTGAAATTGATTATGTATAACCTTTGACTCAAAAGGTAAAATGTATGACCCTCATACCTCATTGGTGAAGAATAATTATTCAATGCTTCATACCTGTCTGAGGAGTAGACATAGAGTAGACATAGTTGGCGAAAATGAGAGAGAAGAGAGATCTTGGCTCTTCTGGCTTCTAGCTTCAAGACAGAATATGTGCCATTCCAACTTCTCTTCAGGTCATTCAAGGAGAGAGAGTCTGAGAAGAAGCCAACATGTAGAAGAACCAGCACTCTCCAATATGTCCCTATCCCCAGATTACTACACTAGAGACTTCAGGGAATTTTCCATTAGGTGAGATTTGGAACTCTCTAAACTATCTTGCAACCGAAGAAATAGTTCATTCAGTCTGTATTTTCTAGTATATAGTCTCATATGTATATTTTCTCTGATTTCTCTTTTGCTATTAACTTGGAAAAATAAATTTATTTGCTCTTTCCTGTTTTTGTTCATTATAAAACTGGCATTTCCAGAGAAAGGAGGCAAGTCTTAGATCACTTCTTCCACACTAAGTGATAGTAATCAGAAGTATAGCTTGAACCCCAAAATACCTTCTTTTAGACTAACAATATTTAAGGAAGCAAACATATAATTCTAATATGATGCTCTCTCTCTGGGGTAATTAGATGGTACAGTGGATGGAGTGCTAAACCTGAAGTCAGGAATATTCATCTTCCTGAGTTCAAATTTGGCCTCAGATATAGCTGTGTGATCCTGGGAAAGTCACTTAACCCTGTTTGCCTCCATTTCTCTTCTGTAAAATATGCTGGAGAAGGAAATGGCAAACCACTCCAGTATCTTTGCCCAAAAAAACTCCAAACCAGGTGAAGAAGAGTCAGAAATGACTGAAACAACTGAACAACAACAACCCTCTTTCTCTGAGGTTGTGGCCAACCTTTGGCCTCAATAGCTTGCCTTCCCACCTGCCAGCAGAATAAAAGACCCCTTGGAGAAGCGTTGGGGAGAAGATACTAGAAATACCTTTTCTGCCTCCTTGTGAGCTACATCTGTACATTTCCATGTGGGCACACAATGCCCTATATGGGCAAAACAAACCAACAAGTTCCCCCTTCCCACCCCCACACTTGTATACATGGTTTAGATGCCTTCTCCCTGCAGAAATTAAGTGGCCTATGCTGATTCCACATTGTGATTCAATTTTGGAGCTAGGCCAGTTCCCTTGCTATTCAATTATGGTTCTGTGAGAAAACTTTATTGCATTGTTTGAATGAACCTACACCTATATGTCTGGGAAGTTGGACCACCTCTACTTGTTGCACAGAAACCCTTAACAAAGGACCTAGGTTATGCTAACCAGAAACCCTGTCAGATCCAAAGATTGATGCAAGGATTTTTCTCAGAATTATACATCTCAAACAACCTATCTATCTTATCTGACCCATACTGATGAATCAGTTATTGTTTCCATGGTCCTTTGATTGTTTACAGACACTTGGAGAGAGTGCGACACCTCTTCTTCTGATTTCAGTAAATCATGCGTGTTCACTCTCCCAAATTTGGAAGGTCCTTAATCTTTTCTCAATTAGAAATCAGATTACCTGATTCTTTACCCTTTTTATTATTTTTTTTAAATTAACTGGTCTTATTTGATTGTTTTTAATACGTAAAAATCTGTCTCACTCTGTATTCAATATTTTTGACTGACTAGGGAGTCCATTGACCGATTGTTATGCCTGTTTTGCTAATAAATCACATAGCTCGGATTGTTTTCTCAATTATTGCTAATTATCCACCACATCCCCAGTGGGAAAAGGATGAGGCAAAAATTTAGAAGATTTGCACAGTTAGTAAAGTTATTTATTCCCCTGCTTAGTAGAGATGGCAATTATCTTGGGGCAGAGGGGAGCTTGGATTAGTTTACCAACCATTATCCTCACTGAAGTAGTGATTCTCTCATCCAGTCAGAGTAGCAGCAATAGCATTGTTTCAACACAGTCTTTCATAAGGGGAAGCTTGCGAAGCAAAAAATCAGGGGACTCCCTGAATGTGGTCCCCTTTGGATCAAATGCTCTCAAGATGGAGCTTATACTCTCAAATTATGAACTCATGAACTTTGCTTCCCACTCCTCCCTTTCTGAACTCTTTTTCCTAAAAAATCTTCACAAAAACTCTTCCAAAAGTTCTAGTTCCAAAACCTCACTAGTTCATTGACTTCTGGGATAGTATCCACTCAGCTGGGCTGCTGCTCCAGCATAGACCCTGTGTTCTGCAGAGAGCCATGCCTGATGATCAGCAAGCAACTCCTAGTTGCCTTGGCCACATGTGTCTCTTACATATGAGTGTCCTTGTCATTGTAAGTTTGCACCCACTCCCTCCTAGAATCTGTGTGTATTTATGATAAAAGAATGCCCCTAATGTTTGTTTGTTTCAAAATTTATTTTTAGCATTTAAAAAAATTTTGAGTTCCAAGTTCTTTCCCTTCCTTCTGTCCCTCCCCCATTGAGAAGATAAACAATAAGATATCTATTATACATGTGAAGTCATGAAAAACATATTTCCTTATTAGCCATTGCCCCTAATGTTTGTGGGAAATGCTTTTTAACTATTGACCTTGCTATGTCTTTTCACCTTTGCTAAAGAACTGAGTCTACTGACTGAATAATAGGAAGACCACCTTGGGAGCTAGCATTTAGGAAGATAACCACCCATAGGTTTACCCCCAGAACCTTCAGAATAGTAACAGTCATTCCAAGGAAAATCCTTCTTGCAAGTGACAATCTGAATTGGGTGGATAATGTCCAAGAGGATGTTATATATCCAGTTCATTTATTTTTTTGCTTGTTTTTGAGCTATTTTTAATTAATAAGAACTTTTTTCCTTCTTCCACCCCCAATTGAAAAAGAAAGAAAAACAAACCCCTTATAACAAATATGCAAGATCAAACAAAATGAATTTCCACATTGGCCACGTCCAAATATATCTCATTCTACATTTTTAATGCATTGCCTCTCTGTGATGCTTAGTCTTCTAGATTTATGGCTGATCATTACTTTGATCAGATCTTTAAGTTTTTCAAAGTTACTAATCTTTAAAAGGTACACTTTGTTCTCTAAAATCCACTCACTTCACTCTGTATCAGTTCATACATACCTTGAAGATCTCTCTAAAACTTGCTCTTTCATCATTTCTTATAGCTCAGTAATATTCTATTACCTTCATAGGCCACAATATTTTCAGTAATTCCCTGACTTATGAGTTCCACCCTCCACCTTAGTTCCCAGTTCTTTGTCACTACCAAAAAAAAAAGAGCTCCTATAAATATTTTTGTAGATGTGGGTCCTTTTCCTCTTTCTCTGTTCTTTTTTGGGTAGATATTTAGTATAGTATCACTATCATTATGACTCTGGTATCAGTGGGCTGAAAGGTATGCATAATTTATTGCCTTTTGGATCATAGTTGCAAAATGCTTTCCAGAATGACTGGATTTCCTTTTCTTTTAAACCCCTCTTTTAAGACCTTTATCAAAGAAACTCAGATTTTTTTTGTCCCCATTTCCCATTTTTCCTTCTAATTTTATTTACATTGGTTTGATTTGAACCAAAATTTTTTCCAAATTATGTAATAAAAATTCTTAATTTTAAATCAGTGATCCTATCTATCCTTTGTTTTGTCTTAAATTATTCCCCAGCTATAAATTTTGATCCAGCAATTCCAGTGCTAGCATTATACTCCAAAGAGATTTTTTAAAAGGTATGCACATATGTACTTTATTTATAGTATAATATTTATAGTAGCACTTTTCTATTGTTGTATCAAAGAATTGGAAACAAAAGGGGTATGCATCAAATGGGAATGGCTAAGCAAATTTAGATATAGAAACGTAATGAAATATTATTGTACCATAAGAAATGATGGCATGGGGAAACAAGATGGTGGGTTTAGAGGCAGCCACCCAGTTGAAGTTCCCCAATGTTCCCTTCCAAACAACTTTAAAATAATGCCTCAAGTCAAATTTTGGAGCAGCAGAGCCAATAAAACGTTAGAAATCTGTAGCACTGGGGTAGAGATCTGACCAGAGCCATAGGCCACAGCAATAGCAGAAACTGCAAGAGCTCTCAGCCCAGAGATAGTAAGGGAGTCAGACAACTACTCAGAAAAAGATTAGAGGGCACCATTTGCTAGCACTGGATACACTGGTGCTGATTGGCAACACTATTGCTCATATGCAGTTCCGGGTTGCAGTTCCAGAGTGGAGAGGAGTGGTATCAAGTGAGCAGGGCCCTGGTCACAGCACCTAATCAAAGAGTAGTGCTAGTATGTGTAGCTACAGGAGATCAGGGGTCCTTCCTTAGGAAAGACCAGAATGCATACTAGGAGAGTAGTATCCATATTTCTCCCAGGATCACACCACCTTGAAAGCACCAAAAAATTTTCAGACCTTCCAGAACTAACTCTGAAAACAGCTGCAAGAAAAAGCCAGATCTAGCCATACCAGATTTTAATCTGCATTATAAAGCAGCAGTCATCAAAACTACTTGATACTAGCTGAGGAATAGAGGTGGATCAGTGGAATCAATGACACTATTGTCATTATATATAATCTACTGTTTGACAGTATAAGATACTAATATACATATATAATCTACTGTTTGACAAACCCAAAGACTCCAGCTTCTGGGATAAGAATTCACTATATGACAAAAACTGCTGGGAAAACCGGAAAATAGTATGGCAGAAACTGGGCATAGACCAATATCTTATACCATATACCAAAATAAAATCTAAATGGGTACATGATCTAGATATAAAGGCTGAGGCTATAAGCAATCTGGGAGAGCAAGGAATAGTTTACCTGTCAGATTTATGGAGAAGGGAGGAATTTATGACCAAATAAGAGATAGAGAGCATTACAAAATGCAAAATGCATAATTTTGATTACATTAAATTGAAAAGTTTTTGTACAAATAAAGTTAATGTAACCAAGATTAGGAGGGAAGTGGAAAATTGGGAAAGAATTTTTACAACCAATATCTCTGATAAAGGCCTCATTTCTAAAATATATAGAGAACTGAGTCAAATTTATAAGAATACAAGTCATTCCCCAATTAATAAATGGACAAAGTACATGAACAGGTAGTCTTCAGAGGAAGAAATTAAAGATATCTATAAACATATGAAAAAATGCTCTAAATCACTATTGATTAGAGAAATGCAAATCAAAACAACTCTGAGGTACCACACTTCACTGGTCAGATTGGCTAAGATGACAAAAAAAGAAAATGATAAATGCTGGAGAGGATGTGGAAAAATTTGAGCACTAATGCATTGTTGGTGGAGTTGTGAACTAATCTAACCATTCTAGAGAGCAATGTGGAACTATGCTCAAAGGGCTATAAAACAAAGTGCATACCCTTTGACCCAGCAATACCAATTTTAGGACTTGTAGTGGCAAGCACCCCAAGTGTCCTCAGGGTTGCTGCCACCACAGGTTCTTGGATCTGCTTTGATAAAGGAAAGCAACTCAAAATGGGTTAACAAGCTTACTTTAATCAGTCAGACATATATCGTTTACCTTGTTCAGGGGAAAAAGGTCAGCACCCCGAACTTCAAAGTATACAGGCAGAATTATCAAGACAGAAACAGATCAAGTAGACAGCTTTCCAAACCGTCCAGCCATTACATCCATACCCCAATCAACATCTGGGTTTTTCAAAGCCGGGGGGGCTCCAGACAACGGCTTCCCAGAATCCATATCAAATCACAGAACACTTCTCAAAGTGAGCCCCCAAAACAAAGCTACACATCAGGGCTTATACAGCCTTCTCCTGGCTCAGAGAATGTAACAACCTTATTGACTCACTGGCCAATCAAGAAGTATCTACTGAAAAACAAGCCTCCCACCCCAGGCTTCAGGTGCACTTTAGCCTAGGGGCAGGGAAGATCTTCCAAATTTGCATTCCCATTACAGGACTGTATCCTAAAGAAATCATATAAGTGGGAGGAAGACCTGTTTGCATAAAAAAATGTTTATAGCATATCTTTTTGTAGTGGCAAAGAATTAGAAATCAAGGGGATGCTCATCAATTGGGAAATGGCTAAACAAGTTGTGGTATATGAATGTAATGGAATACTATTGTGCTGTAAGAAATGAGGAGTAGACAGACTTCACAATAATCTGGAGAGACTTATATAAACTGATGCTGAGTGAGAAGAGCAGAACCAGGAGAACTTTGTACACAATTACAGACATATCATATGTGTGATGACTAACTTTGATAGACTGGGCTCCTCTCAGCAATGCAAGGTTATAAGACAACTCCAAAAGATTTATGATGGAAAGGATATCCACATCCAGAGAAAAGAACTATGGAGTTTGAATGCTTATTGAAGCAAACTATTTGCTCTCTTTTTTGTGTTTAGTTTTGTTTCGTTCCTTCTTTCTCATTGTTCACTTTATTGGTTATAATTCTTCTTTACAACCTGACTAATGCTTAACTTCAAGGTACTTGTAGAGCCTGTATCAGATTGCATGCTGCCAGAGTGGGGGAAGGAAGGAGGAGAGGGAGGGGGAGAAAATTTGGAACTCAAGGGATTGTGGAAATGAATGTTGTAAAAATTAAAAGTAGATAAACAAATTTAATAAAATAAAATTGAAGGGGAAAAAAAGCCCAACTTTAACCTAAAGTTCAAAGGCAAGAAATAGGCTGGGAAAATTATAAAACAATAACAAGAATTTGTCCATAAAAAGCTACTACGGTGACAGGGAAGACTAAGACATAAACTCAAAAGAAAACCACAATGTGAAAACAACTACCCAAAAAAGCCACAAAGAAAAATGCTAATTGTATCCAAGCCAATAAAAATTCCTAGAAGAGATAAAGAAACAGATATGAGTAGTAGACAAAAAATTGGGGAAAGAAATGAAAGTGACACGAGAAAATTATGAAAAAAGAAATGTTTTGGTACACATACACACACAAATTCTGAAGAAAATAATATGGAGACAAGGGGGTGGAGCCAAGATGGCAGAGTAGAAGCAGGATCTCCCCGTTGCTCTGGCTTCCACCTTTCCCAATCCATGTAAAAAGGGGACTCTAAACAAACTTTGGAGCTGCAGAACCCACAAAATGACACAGAGAAGCTAACCTCCTGCTGAGGACAGCCCAGCAGGCCGGCAGGAATCAGCCAGTGCAGCGCTCTGGGAGCCGAGCCCAGCCCCACGCCAAGGCTTTATCCCTAGGGCAGGCCTGACCAGCCACGGCCAGAGGGACTCCAGATCAGCAGTAGTTGTGGCCATTTCCAGATTTATCAACACACAAATGTGAAGGACAAAGTGAGAGGTCAGTGCAGTCTGGACTTTGGGACCAGTAAGTGGGAGTCCATGGCTTTTGCCCCCAAGGCTAGAAGCCCCTGAGGCACGGGCACAGCCAGCCAGCACCACGTGGCAGCTTCAGCTCCGGGCCTGCAGAGTGTAGGGGGACCAATCACCAGTCTGAGGGGTAATCACTCTTGCTTTAACCTGCTTGGATCTGGATTGCAGTCTAGGATGGAGGTCCTGGGGTATATGTCCAGCTTGCCAGAGCATGTGGAAACCTCAGATGTGGTACCCATCTAATACCTCCGGCAACTGAGAAAACCCCAGTGTTTGGGACAAAAGCTCCCCTGTCTGGTGTCAGAATCCTACTGTGGCAAAAAGCCCAGGGGTCAAGTGACTGAGGGGTGACATGACCAGGCAAAGGAAACAAAGCAGACAGAAGATTCTAACATTAGACTCCTATTTTGGGGACAAAAAGGAGCAAAGCATGAAACAGGAGGAAGACAGTGAAGTCAGAACTCCTGCATCAAAAGCTTCAAAGGAAAAAACAAGCTGGTTACAGGCCATAGAGGACTTTAAGAAGCACGTAAGAGAAGTGGAGGAAAAATTGGGAAGAGAAATGAGAACAATGCAAGAAAATTATGAAATGAGAGTCAACAGCCTGACTGAGGAAAATAACACTTTAAAAAACAGACTGACTCAAATGGCAAAAGAGGCTCAAAAAGGCAATGAGAAGAATGCCTTAAAAAGTCGAATTTGCCAGATGGAAAAAGAATCTCAAATGCTCAATGAGGAGAATCATGGCTTCACAATTAGACTGCAACAAATGGAAGCTAATGACTTTATGAGAAATCAAGATGCTGTTAAACAGATCCAAACAAATGAAAGAATAGAAGGCAATGTGAAATATCTCATGGGAAAAACCACTGACCTGGAAAATAGATCCAGGAGAGATAATTTAAGAATTATTGGACTATCTGAAAGCCATGATCAAAGTAAGAACCTAGAAATCATCCTCCAGGAAGTTCTCAAAGAAAACTGCCCTGATGTTTTAGAATCAGAGGGCAAAATAATGCTTGAAAGAATTGACTGATCACCTCCTGAAAAAGATCCCAAAAAGAAAACTCCTAGGAATGTTATAGCCAGGTTCCAGAATTCCCAGATTAAGGAGAGAATACTACAAGCAGCCAGGAAGAAACAACTTGAATATTGTGGAAACACAATCAGGATAACCCTGGATCTGGCAGCTTCTACACTGAGGGATCAAAGGGCTTGGAATATGATATTCTGGAGGTCAAAGGAGCTGGGATTAAAACCAAGAGTCACCTACCCAGCAAAACTGAGTATCATGTTTCAGGGGAAAATATGGTCATTCAGTGGAATAGAGGACTTTCAAGCATTCTTGATGAAAAAACCAGAGTTGAACAGAAAATTTGACATTCAGATACAAGAAGTAAGAGAAGCATGAGAAGGAAATGATGATTTCAGAAAAACCTGGAAGTGATGCAAAGGGAAGTGTGCAGAACCAGGAGATCATTGTATACAATAACAGCAATACTGCATGATAATCAATTGTTAATGACTTAGCCATTCTCAGCAATTCAATGATCCAAGACAGTTCTAGAGGACTCATGATTAAAAATGCTATCCATCTCCAGAAAAAGAACTAAAGGTCTTAATGGAGATCAAGTATACTATTTTTCCTTTTTTGTGGGTTTTTCTTTTTGAGGCATGGGGTCTGTGTTTTCTTTTCACAATAAGACTAATAATGGAAATGTTTTATATGATGGCACATGTATAACCTATGTCAAATTGCTTACTGTCTTAAGGACAAGGAAGAGGAAGGGAGAGAATTTGAAACTCAAAAAAAATTTTTTTTATATTAAGAATTGTTTTTACATGTAATTGAGAAAAAATATTATCCAGAATGGTCAAAAAATATTGATAACTGTATTTCAGTATAACTATATATAAATTTATTTTATGTAAAATGAGTATAAATTATATAAAGAAATGAAGAAAATAACACTGTAGAAAAGATAATTTGCCTAATGGTAAAAGAGGCACAAAAATTCACTGAAGAAAAGAACTCCTTAAAAAGCATAATTGGTGTACACAGTAACAACAACATTGTGCAATGACCAACTTTGATAGACTTAGCTCTTCTCAGCAATACAATAATCCAAGAAAATTCCAAAAGACTCCTGATGGAAAATGCTATCCACATCCAGAGAAAGCTCTTTATAGTCTGAATGCAGATTGATACAGGTTATACATGTACAATCATGTTAAACATATTTCCACATTAGTCATGTTGTGAAAGAAGAATCAGAACAAAAGTGAAAAACCATGTGAAAGAAAAACAAAAAAGTGAAAATGTCATGTTCCAATCTGCATTCAGACTCCATGGTTCTTTCTTTGGATATGAATAGCATTGCCTCATCTGTAAAATGAGCTGGAGAAGGAAATGGCAAACCACTCCAGTATCTTTGACAAGAAAACCCCAGGATGTCACAAAGAATCAGACACAACTGAAACAATACAATAACTGATAATTTAAGAATTATTGGACTACCTGAAAGTCATGATCAAAGAATAAGCCTAAACATCATATTTCAAGAATTTATCAAGCCTGATAGCTTAGATCAAGAGGGTAAAAAAGAAATTTTAAAAACCACCAATCACTTCCTGAAAGAGATCCAAAAATGAAAACTCCCAAGATTTTATAGACAAATTCCAGAACTCCAAGTTAAGACAGAAAATACTTCAAGCAGCCAGAAAGAAACAATTCATGGCGCCACAGTCAGGATCACACAAGACTTAGTAGCTTCCACATTAAAGAAAAGGAGGGCTTGGAATATGATATTCCAGAAGGTAAAGATTACAAACAAGAACCACTGACCCAACAAAACTGTATGGGAATATTTAATAAAAAGAGGACTTTTAAGCATTCCTGATGAAAAGACCTGAGCTGAATAGAAAATCTGACATTCAAACAGAAGACTTATGAGAAGCATAAAAAGGCAAACATGAAAGAGTAATCATAAGGAATTTAATAAAGTTAAACTGTTTACATTCCTTTATGGGAACATGATATATGCAACTCCTAAGAATTTATCTCTAGGGTCATTAAAAGGAGTTTAAATAGACAGAAGGTATGGATATGAGTCAATTATGTTGCAATGATCTTCAAAAAAATGAAGGGAGGAGAAAGAGGGATGCACTGCAACAAAGGGAAAGGGAGAGCTAGGATGGGGAAATTTTTCTCATGTAAAAGAAGTATGGGGCTGCACCAGCCCTGGAGTCAGGAGGACCTGAGTTCAAATCCAGCCTCAGACACTTAATACTTGCTAGCCATGTGACCTTAAGCAAGTCACTTAACCCCAATTGCCCTGCCTTCCCCCTCCATAAAAAGAAAAAAAAAAAAGAGGCACACAAGGAAGAGCTTTTACAATGGAGGGGGAAATGGAGGGAGATGGCAGGCAATGCTTGAACCTCACTCTCATTGGCATTGGTTCAAAAAAGGAAGAGTTTATATACACACTCAGTTGAGTATAGAAATATAACAACCAATAGGGAAAGAAAAGGGGAAGAGGATAAGAGAAAGAGGGTTCGATAAAACAAAAGGCAAATTAAGGGAGGCAGTGGTTAGAAGTAAAATAGACTTGTGAGAAGAGAAAGAAAGAGGAAGATAATAGAATGCAGGGAAATGCAGTTAGTAATCATGACTGTAAATGTGAATAAGATGAGCTCACCCATAAAATAGAAGCAGATATAGAAGAACAGATTAGAAATCAGAATCCAAAAATATATTGTTTACAAGAGACATATTTGAAATGAAAGACACACCCAGAGTTAAAATTAATGACTGGAGCAGAATCTAATGTGCTTCAGCTGAAGTAAAAAAGACCAAGGTAGAAATCATGAACCCAGAAAAAGCAAAAACAGACCTAATTAGAAGAGATAGTCAGGGAAAATGTTGTCTTTCAGTCATTTTTTTTTTTTAAGCAATCAGGGTTAAGTAACTTGCTCAAGGTTACACGGCCCGTTATTTCTGGGTGTGGTGCTGAGTATCTGAGCCCGGATTTGATCCAGGTCATCCTGACACTGGAGCCAGTGCTCTTACTCACTAAGCCACCTGGCCGCCCCTAAGCAATTTGGGTTAAGTAACTTGCTCAAGGTTACATGGCCAGGTGTTTCTGGGTGGGTGCTAAGTGTCTGAGCCCGGGATTCAATCTCCAGGTCTTCTCAACACTGGAGCCAGTGCTTTTACTCACTGTGCTACCTGGCCGCCCAGTCATTTCTGACTCTTTTTGAACCCACTTAAGGTTTTTGTTTTTGTTTTGTTTTTTTGCTTTTTGGAGGGCAGTTGGGGTTAAGTGACTTGCCCAAGGTCATGGCTAGTTTTTGTGTTAAGTGTTTGAGGCCGGATTTGAACTCAGGTCCTCCTGACTCCAGGGCCGGTGCTCTATTCACTGCACCACCTAGCCACCCTCAACTTAAGGTTTTCTTGTCAAAGATACTGAAAAGTTTGCCATTTCCTTCTCCAGCTAATTTTACATTTGAGGAAACTGAGGCAAACAGGATTAAGTGACTTGCCTAGGGTCACACAACTAGTTAATATCTGAGATCAGATTTTAACTTAGGAAGATGAGTTTTCCCCACATCAGGTCCAGCATTCCATCTTTTGTGCCACCTAGCTGACCAATCAAGGAAACTACATTTTGCTAAAAGGCACCATAGACAATGAAGTAATATTTTAAAAAATTTTATAGGAAGTTTCTCTGATAAAGATTTCATTTCTCAAATATGTACTGAGTATAGGACTGGGCCAAATTTATAAAAATTAGAGTTATTCCCCAATTGATAAATGGTCAAAGCATACAAACAGGCAGTTTTCAGAAGAAGAAATCAAAGCTATCTATAATTTTGTGAAAAAATGCTCCCAGTCTAAATCACTATTGATTAGAAAGGCAAATTAAAATAACTCTGAGGTACCACCTATAATAACAGCAAGCACCCTAGCATACCCAGGATGGCTGCTAGCACAGGTTCTTTGATCTGCCTTTCTAAAGGAAAGCAACTCAAAAAGGAGTTAACAATCTTACTTTAATCAAACATATATCATTTACCTAGTTCAGGGGAAAAAGTCAGCACCCTGAACTTCATAGAATACAAACAAAAGTTACAAGCAGACAAAAATACACTTAGAGAAACAGACCAGCAGACAGGGCTTCCAGTTGTCTGACTATTACATCCATACCTAGTTAATTACCAGAGAGAGAAGCACCAACATCTGGGTTTTCAAAGATGGGGGGCTCAATGACTGCCCAGAGTCTCATCTGGCCAAATCACAAAGCTCTTTCCAAAGTGAGCTCCAAAGCAAAACCTCATCTCAGAGGTATAGATAGCCTTCTTCAGGGTCAGAGAACATCAAAAACCTCATGACTCACTTGACTATAAAGTAACAAAAAGCCTTCCTAAAAAGCAAACCTCCTACCACAGGCTCCATGGGGCCACATTCAGCCTATTAGGGGGCAGAGTATATTTTCTAATCAGGAGAAGTCCTCAAATTTGCCTAGGCCTATTAAGGGGCAAGGAAGATCTTCAAATTCCCATTCCCATTATGCCACCTTATACCTATCAGAAATGACAAATGCTGGAGGGGATGAGGGAAAAATAGGTACACTAATGAACTATTGGTGGAGTTATAAATTGATCCAACCATTCTGAAAAACAATTAAAAACCCAAAGGGCTTCAAAACCGTACATATCCTTTGACCCAGCAATACTATTACGTCTGTATCCCAAAGAGGTTAAAGGAAAAGGAAATTAACATATATATATGAAAATAATTATAGCAGTTCTTTTTGTGGTGGCAAAGAAGTGGAAATAGAGATGATGCCCATCAACTGGAGAATGGCTGAACAAGCTGTGGTATATCATTGTAATGGAATACTATTGTGCTGTGGGAAATGATAAGGGGAATGGTTTCAGAAAAACATGGCAAGATATATATGAACTGATGCAAAATGAAGTGAGAACTGGGAGATCATTATGCACCATAACAGCCGTGTTGTAATGATGATCAACTGTGGAAAAACTTGGCTACTCTAATCAATACAATAATCCAAGACAATTCCAAAGGACTCATGATGAAAAAATTACCTCTACCTCCAGAGAGAGAGAACTGATGAATTCTGTGTACAAATTAAAGAATAATTTTCTCACTTTATTTTTCTTTCATTTTTAAAAATGTCTAATATGGAAATGTTTTACATGATAAAACATGTATAATTGATATATTACTTGCTTTCTCAGTGGGTATGGGAGGAGATGGAAAGAGGGAAAGAATTTGGAACTCAAAATTTAAAAAGAAAAAATGTTATTAAAAATAAATGGTAAAATATTTGAAAAAGAAATAATGAAAGGAATAGATTCGGAATATCCTCAGAAGTCTCGTATAAGCTGATGCCATATGAAATAAGCAGAACTGGGAATTCCCTGCATATAAGCCTCACTCTACCGTTGTACTCTTAAGTTGGTGTCAACTCTGGATAGATGCTGTATGCATTTGTGGGAGAGTGCACTCCATGTTTATAGAAGGTATATATTGTAGCTATGTTTTTAATAAGTTATCTTAGTAAATGTCTTTGCTATGAGCTAATTTAACTATTGACTCAGTGCAAAACACACAGATGAGACCTTATTAACTATAATTTTAGGAATAGTCACCCACAGATTACTCCTTAGGACCCACGATAACAGTTGCCCTCTAGAGACCCAAACTGCGAGTATAAATTAAAGTTTAGGGAATAGTCTAGAAGGGTATTACATATTTGTACATTTATTAATCATCTACCATAAGTGAAGCATTTTGGTTGGTCCTAGACGATGTAGAAACAAGTAAATTGTTCCTGCCCCCAAGAAGTCAATCCCAGGGCTTCCATTAAATAAAAATAAATGGTAAAATATTTGAAAAAGAAATCATGATTTCTTTTTAAATAAATAATTTAATTTAAATAAATAATTCCATTAAATAAAAATATAAAATGAGAGTACACATGATGTTATGAAATCCATTAAAGGTTCATTATATTATACAGCAACTTCTAGATGTGTTTTTCCTTCAAGATGAGCCCATACCAAGAGGATCAAGGTTGGACTATAGGAGAAGAAAGCAATCCTAGAAAATATGTAAGAATTTTTCTTGGGGTCAGCTAGGTGGCGCAGTCAATAGAGCACCATCCCTGGAGTTAGGAGGACTTGAATTCAAATCCAGCCTCAGACACTTAACACTTACTAGCCGTGTGACCTTGGGCAAGTCACTTAACCCCAATCGCCCGGCCCTCCCCCCTCCAAAAAAAAGCAAGAATTTTTCTTTCCTCCTGCAAAGAGTTCTTGGACTTTGCTAAAGACACCATAGTAGGGCTGAAAGTCATACTCCAGCTTTGTATGGGGGAAACAAACAAAATACTTCATGCCTTCAGTCTCATTTGACCATGGATAAAAGTGACATCTTTGGGAGTTTTCAAAGGGTATTCTTTTTCAAGCTTTGTATGGGAGAGGAGTAAACTTCTTTTGTTGATGTTTTTTATTTTATTGAAGATTTTCAAAAATATGAATTTGACAGGGGAAAAAAAGAACTGTATATGAATCCATGAATCATTATTATGCATTGCTTGGATTTTTAAATAATATAATAAATTAAAACCCTGTAATTCAAATACTTCCATGTTTGTATATATCTTTCTGAACTTAATTATGTATATTTAATAATTGTCTCATTGATCCTCTTTTCCATATTTTCTCATTTATTTGGTGTCAGTATTAGTAACCTTATACCCTCACAAAACTCCTTACATATGGTACAAATGAATGCCCTTCCTTGTAACAAATAAGTAGAATCAAGCAAAACTGATCCACACATGAACCATATAAAAATTCTATATATCTCATTTTACCCTTTTGGTAATGATGAAGAGGTAGGAATTATGATTCCTCATTGTTCTTATAGAGTATTGGTTGTACATCACACTGATCAGAATTCCTAAGATTTTCAGTTGGCAAATGGTATTGTAGTTATAGACATTGTTTTCCCAGTTATGCTTACTTCCCACAGAAAGTATTCCCAGGTTTCTCTAAATCCATCCTTTTCATTTTTTTCTTATGATGCTATGAATATTCATTTTTCTTATGATATAATAATGCTTTTGTATGAATGCTTTTGTAACCCTTGATTCAAAAGGCCAATTGTATGGGACTCTCCCCTCATTGGTGGAGATTGATTGGAGGAGTCTGCCTATGTGAGGGTCAGGCAGAGTTGCTGAGGGCAGGTGGGAAAAGAAATCTGGGCTCTACATGTTGTCTTCTTCCTAGAGTCTTTCTCCCTGCATGGACCCGAAGAAAGGTTAGAATTGTGTATCTTCTCTCTCAATGCTGGAAGCCAGAAGATCCCAGATCCCTCTTCTCTCCAGCTTTTATGAGCCCCAACTCCTCACAAAGCCATGAGTCATCAAGTAATCCCATCCAATTGGCCCTTTGAGGTAAATCTATGAGAGTCTGTGGTCTTTAAGGCAAGTGTTAACTTTAATCATTCATTCAACAATCAAAAAATCTCAGTGAAGTAAATGTAGAGATTCTGAAAAATCAAAGAGATTAATAAGTTTGTAAATAAAGCTCCAATGTATTGATAAATAAAACTAGGAGATATTTTAAAAAGGAATAAAGCCATAAGTGAATATTATTCGCACAGGCAGACTCCTCCAATCAATCTCCACCAATGAGGGGAGAGTCCCATACGATTGGCCTTTTGAATCAAGGGTTACAAAAGCATTCATAATATTATTATATCATAAGAAAAATAAATATATATAATAATAAATGAATTGTCATTTATGATAATGATAAAATATTCCTTTTTCTTATGATGCTATGATTATGCCAATAAACATGATAACATTTATATTCCATAACTTTCTTATGCCATAATTTGCTTAGTCATTTCCAAATTAATGGATTAAAATTTTCAGATTTTTGACATGACAAAAAAGGACTACTATAAATAATTTTGCATGTGTGGGTCCTTTCCCTCGTTAAAAAAAATAAAAAGCTCTTTGGGGTATAATCCTAATGAAGGAATCACCATATCAAAAAGTATTAACAATTTAGTGAATTTTTTTTATATAGTTCCAAATTGCTTTCTAAAATAGCTGGACTCAATCATAAATATATTAGTGTCCCTGACTTCTTATAACCCTTCCACTAGTTGTCAATTTCCTTGTTGGGGTCATCTTTTCCAGACTTATATGTGTATGGTGGCATCTCAAGGTTGTTTTAATTTAATTTAATAACAAGTGATTGGGGGCATCTTTTCTTATAGTTGGTGATAGCTTGCTTTTTTTTTTCTTTTTCATAACCTTTGACCATTGGGAAATTACTCTTATTCTATTTTTGACTCAGTTCCATATATAACTTGGATATCAGATTTATCAGAGAAGTTTACTGAAAATATTTTCCCAGTTAACTTTTCCCTTAAAATTTTAACTGCCTTAATTCTGTTTGTGCAAGTTTTCCATTTTAGGCATCAGAATTGTGAATTTTACCTCCCATAACTTTCTAGATAGAATCAAGAACTTCCTTGTGCTTCTGCGCTCCTCTCATTTGTTTATGATGTTAACCTTTTATGTCTAGGACCCATGTCCATTTGGAATGTATTGTGGTATGTAGTTTGATATGTTGTTCTAAAGCTACTTTTTGCCAGACTGCTTTGCAATTTTCCCAGCTATTTTTATTGAATAATGGTAGCTCCTTATCCCAGTAGCTGAGATCCTCAGGTTTCTCAAATTCTATGCTACTAGTCCATTTGTTTCTAGATCTTCTGTTCCTAATCTATTTCACTGATTCTATTTTTTAACCAGAACAAAGTAATTTTTATGATTGCTACTTTATAATAAAATAGGAGATCTGGTATTGCCAGGTATTGCATCTTCTTTCCCACTTTTATTTCCCTTGAGATTATTAACCTTTTGACCTCAAGATTAATTTATTATTTTTTTAGTTCTATAAAAAAACACTTTGGTAGTTTGTTATAACACTGAATAAATAAATCAATTCAGGTAGCATTGTAATTTTGATTGCATTAGCATTGCCAAATCATGAGCAATTAATCTCTCTTCAACTATTTAATTTGTCTTTTAGTCAAGTTAATAAACATTTATTAAGCATCCAGCACTGTGCTAAGTCCTGAGGACATAAAGGCAAAAGTAATCCTTGCCCTCAAGGAGTTCATAGTGTAATGAGGAAGACAAAATGAAAATAATTATTTATAAACAAGATATATACAGGGATTATGGGAGATAATCTCAGAAGGAAAGCCCTAGAATTAAGGGGGATAAGGGAAGGTTTCTTGCAGAAGGGGGAATTTTAGCTGAGATTTGAAAGAAGCCAGGAAAGCCAGGAAAAAAAGATAAGGAAGAAGATAGTTTCAGGCATGGAGGACAGTTAGTGAATATGCCAGGAGACAGGAGATGGAGTGTCTTATGTAAAGAACATTAAAGAAAAAAATATCACTAGATCATGGAGAAAGTAAAGTGTTAGAAGACTGGAAAGGTAAAAAAGGAAAGGTTATAAAGGGTTTTATTTATTTTTTTCTTTGGCTTCTTGCAGGGGGGAAGGCAGGGTTATTGGGGTTAAGTGACTTGCCCAAGGTCACAGGCTAGTTTTATGTTAAGTGTCTGAGGCCAGATTTGAACTCAGGTCCTCCTGACTCCAGGGCCAGTGCTCTATTCACTGCTCCACCTAGACATGCTGAAGGGTTTTAATAAACAGAGAATTTTATATTTGATCCTGGAAGTAATAAGAAGCCACTGGAGTTAATTGAATGGAGAAGACATGGTCAGACCTATGCTTTAGCAAAATCACTTTGAGAGCTAAGTGATTAAATAGAGGCTTAAAGCAGGGAGTTCAACCAGAATTTGTTGCAATGGTCCAAGCATGAGGTGATAAGGGTCTTCACCATGGTGGTGGCAGTATCAAATGGATATAAAGAAGAAATGATTATACAGGGGTAGAGGTGGGGACAGGGTCAGATAGAGTGGGTGACTAGGAAGAAGCCATTTATTAATTATTTATTTTTCTGAGATTGGTTTTTTTAATATTAATATTTTATATTTTTGCAAATATTTATCAGTTTCATTTGTTACTGTTCTTCATTCTCAGACTGTCAAATTTGTTGGTATATAATTAGGTTAAATAGTTTCTAATGATTACCTTTCTCTTCATTTCTTGTGAATTCTCTTTTTTTTATTTTTAAAAATGGCAGTTGGGCTTTCTTAAAGACTGATTCACCTTTGGCTTTATTGCTTTTTAAAATAGCTCCTAGTTTTATTTATCAATACATTGGAGCTTTATTTACAATCTTATTAATCTCTTTGATTTTTCAGAATCTCCACATTTACTTCACTGAGATTTTTTGATTGTTGAATGAATGATTAAAGTTAACACTTGCCTTAAAGACCACAGACTCTCATAGATTTACCTCAAAGGGCCAATTGGATGGGATTACTTGATGCCTCATGGCTTTGTGAGGAGTTGGGGCTCATAAAAGTTGGAGAGAAGAGGGATCTGGGATCTTCTGGCTTCCAGCATTGAGAGAGAAGATACACAATTCTAACCTTTCTTCGGGTCCATGAAGGGAGAAAGACTCTAGAAGACAACATGTAGAGCCCAGATTTCTTTTCCCACCTGCCCTCAGCAACTCTGCCTGACCCTCACACAGGCAGACTCCTCCAATCAATCTCCACCAATGAGGGGAGAGTCCCATACAATTGGCCTTTTGAATCAAGGGTTACAAAAGCATTCATTAGGCACTTACTATGTGCAAAGCACTGTGCTAAGCTTGCTAAACTCTGGGGAAACAAATAGTAAAGTAAGACAATCCCTGCATTCAAGGAATTCACATTCTGAAAAGGGAGACCACACTCATGGCAGGTTTAAGTTGCAAGTCAGATGGAAAGATCCCATGGTCCTTTGGGTACAGCAATGCCTCTTTTTTAATGTCATTTCCACTGATAAAATCATACTTGTTTCTGACGTTGAACCATTTGACAGTGCCAAGGACTTTGGTGGCAATAACTTTCCTATCTGGGTCTTCATAGGTGTGACTATAGCACTCTCCGCTGAAAGTGCTCTTGGGTTCAGAGTGCTGTGCTATCCCCATGGCTTGACTGGAAATAGGAATGATTTGATATGCTACTTCCTGTCTCTTCCTTGGGGTTCCTTGCTACTTCAGCTAGGCTTACTTGCCTACCCTATGTGTGACAGGTGCTAGGGCATCAAGATTGTTTTGGCTACATCCCCAAAGTTTTGCTACCTTTCATTTAAGATGTTGTAATTGTCTGACACGGGACCAGTTTTTATAAAAAGTTACAATGCACATATGTGAAATAGGTATATCCTTTTCTACTCTTATTCTATAAATGTCAGTGAGCTATTCTAATTAACCTTTTGAAATTTTCATTCAGGTCTTTAATGTCTACTTATATTTTTCTAAGTTTTATCTAGTTCTGAATTAGACACTTTGTACTTCAGAGCTATTATAGTTTTGCCATCAATTTTTCTCTGTAATTCAGTTTAACTTCACTTTTAAATAGCTAAATACTATGCCATTTGGTATATAAGAAAACTTTAAATGACCCTGCGTATCTCTTTTAATATGTCTATTTTTACCATTACCTTGTCTGAGATCATGATTGCTATCCTGCTTTTAAAAATGCCACTGAAGTATATTAGATTCTGTTCCAGTTCCTCATCTTAACTCTGAGTCCGTAAGATTCAACAATGTTCTACCCTCCACCATTTTATGAACAAATCCTTCCCATTCTGATTCATGGTTATAAATGTTAAGCATTTTCCCCCCATTATATACTCCTCTTTTTCTCTTTCTCTCTTTTCTCTCCTCTTTAGCAAAGAAAAATGAAGGGGAGAAAAGATCAACACTAGTATTTTATAACTGAAGTCCTCTGTTCTCATTCGTCTTCCCTTGCTCTTAACCAAGGCAAGACCCTGATTCCTAGCTCTTATGCTTTTTCTCTTTTTGACCACTCCTTTATGATCCAGACTTGACATTTTGTTGTGTCTGTTTCCTCCCTGAATCTGCCCTCCCTCTTATGTATGCCCGTTTCCTTTCTTTGATTGTTTCCTTATTGAGTTTAATGTATTTTTACACAAAATTCTACATATTCAATCCTCCTTTGTTTGAATCAGACAAAAGTGAAAATTATAAGATGCTTGCTCTCCCACTCCTTCTTCCTTTTCTATATGTACTGTTTTTCCAAACATATGAAAGAGTCAATTCTCCTTCCTTCTTTCTCACTTCTTCTCATATATTTCTTTTTCCTATTCTTTGCTTTCTTCATGAAGAACACATTAATTAAGAGCTGACTAATATGGATCTTGTCTGTGATCCCAAACCAAAGAATTCACTGAGACTCAGACATCATCACTGCTAGTCTCTGATTATTTTGTGAATGTCCCAAACTCTCCCCTCCTGGGTTTCCCAAGATTTCTCTATTGACTTTCACTTGTTATTACAACTTGCCTTGTAAAACTATGAGATGCCCCTACCCCTTCACACCTGTAGTTTGGCCTTTCTGAGAACTGTACCACCACCCCACTCCCTCTGCCTTAGTACCATAATAACCCTGTTCCCAGTCCTCTCTGGGGTACCCTAGCATTTGCTGTGTGGCACCTCATGCTGCAACTCACTGGCCCCAATTCAACACCTTAATCTTGCTATGTTGGTTGTCTTCTGTTGAATTTAGGTTGACACTCTCTTATAACCAAGGAAATAGAATAAACCACACCCAAACCCAGTTTTTCTATGTTTCTTAACTTCATCTATAATCCTTGAAAACAGTAGTGTGAGAAATGCCAGAATTTTGGTTTCTACAGATTCTATAGGAACAATGTATGTTCTAAAAACAGATGTCACACAGGACATGCAGGAATGTATAAATCAGGATGAGGGGAGGAAGGGCAGAGAAACCCTATCCAATCACATAGCTGGAAGAAATCTGTAAATTTACCCTTGGAAGGGGCCTGGGCTAATCTGGCTCAGACTGGCCAGGGTCAAAGGATGGTCACCAACTTTTCATTAACATGCATGCTTAACTAGTCTTATACATAGTAACTGACACACCCTGCATAGAATTAGAGTCTCATTATCAGATCATGGGATGCATGTAGCTCATATTGGTGGGTGGAGAGAACGTATTTATAATGGGCAGGTGAGAGAGACTGTAACCCAGAAGAGCTGGAACCAATCCCAGTTCTGAAGGGAGGAACAAGGCAGGAATTTCTAATGGAAGCAGTATAAAATGGTTTGTATTTGTCTGATTCTCTGTAGTCTTTTGAAGAGGCTACAAATTTATTCAGGAAAGAATAAATGTAAAATAAAGGTAATGAAAACCTTCCTGGCTTTCCAACAAGTCTTGTTTATTCCTAGACTGAGTATATTTCTAACAGCAGGGATTCTAGATAGACACTAAGGTCTTCTCCCCTTATTTGAATGTAAGTATTTCATTGTCATCAGTGACCACCTTGTGCCATTCTCTTAATCCATAGCATTTCTTTATTGTGTTTGATGTTTCTTTTGCTTACTCCTGTTTTCCCTTGTTTTTCAGCCCTCACATGTTTAAACAAGTAAGTTTATTGTGGTTTATTCTGACTTCCCTGGGGAACTCTCTACCATCCTCTGCCAGGTCTGGCTCTTTTTCTGTTCTTGACTAGATACAGTGATTTATTTATATTACTCTTTGGCTTTCTTTTGCTGAGGTATTTGTGGGAGAGCTGGGCACTTCTACAACTTCCACAGAACATTCTTAACTGCATATTATATGTGGGCATGGGAGTAATGGAGGCCTGCTGCTCCTCTATCAGGCATGGCCTCCTTCATTTGGCTGCATTGCCAGAATAGGTTGTCTCTTTAAAACTGCCTTACTGGGGCAGTCTGTCTTTCTTTTCTGTGTACTCTTTCCTCCTATGTCCAGAGGATGAAGATCACACACAGTCCAATCAATCAATATTTAGCAAGCACCTATTATTTTTCAGGCACTGTGCTAAACACAATTCACCACAATTAGGGTGCCATGAACTGAACTGGGAGGAGGGGATGCCTCTCCTGTTACTCCAGCTCTGAGAAGTGGGTCTGGAGGGAGAAATCTTTATTTGTTGTGTTTTATTTTTCCTTTCCAGACTCAGGTGAGGGTGGTAACCCCTACCAGATCCAGAGTTCAAGCCATGCCAGCCTCAGAGCCAGGATTCCAGGTGGGATGTTGCAGCCATCCCTGCAGGGAAGCCTTTAGAAACCAAGGTGCCTAGGACTTTGGCCCAAAGAAGGCTTTGGCCTTGTTACTATATAATAACTAAGCTAAACAATAAACCCTTCTCCTCCCCAGAGACTGAAATGGTAAAAGGGGAGTAGGGTTAAGATTAAGCCTTACATATTGGGGAATAAGTTTGTATTTTTATGATTATACCTATTGAAGTAAATATTCCTTTGTAAAAAAAAAAAAACAAGCCTGACTGTTAGTAGTTAAATGTAGTATAGTGTTCCTACTCCTATACTTGAGTATAGAAGGGGATTGGATTCAATGGTAGAGAGCCTAGACACCCCAAATTCCATTAAGGGTACTGGACAACCCTGGAAAAGGAGCAAAACATAGCATACCTGGCCTTCAGACAGTGGGGGCCAAGGTAACAAGTATTACACAAATAAGACCACTGAGGGCTAGAAATGTATAGAGATATACTGGGGCCATTAGAAATTGACAATATACTAGCATCCACAATAGTAGCCTCAGGCAGGTATGGTAATTAGGGAAAGCAGTTCTGCCATCACAATACTGACAGCAAGAGGGGCAGCTATCTTACTCTAAGAGGGTTCTATGTCCAGATAAAGGCCCACCTGCCTGAAACCCTGCCCTCAGTTCAGTCTCAACCAGAAAGAGACTACGGCTATGCAATGAATAGTTTAGTTTCTCAAGCTATTAAGTAGACAAATTGCAGGAGTAGTTTGGGGGTAGGGGAGAGGAAAGAGAGAGCCATTTCCCACTAATAGCCAGAAATGAGCTATCAAAATTTAGAAACAAACAAAAAAAAACTTCCACCCTGAAAATTCAGTTCCATGGTGAGGCTCCTCCCTTTGTTTGCATGAATGGAAATGCCATAAGCTGGATTCCCAGGTTAAAAATAATTGTCTTAAGACCTGGAGATCAAAGGGCTTCTCACCAAGTAAAATAGAAGGGGTATGAGGTCAGCATTCAGAAGCTGCCAGAATTCCAGAGTGAGTCTTGCTCCAATGGGTGACAGTTTTGGATTCCATAATCCCTTTGTACTTCTAGAAATGTCACTACTTACCTCACCCCAGACCCAAAGAGTGTATGTGTCTGTGTCTGTGTGTTTATGTCTACTTATGTCTGTGTGCATAATGTCAAGCAAGGTGTCATATGATTTGGGGTCTTCCAGGGAAAGTTCAGCAGAGAAACAAAGTGCAGAGCCTTGTTTTTCAGCAAGATAATCCCCTTTGCACTGAGGCATCAGTTCTGCAGACATTTTGAGAATCAGATGGGATTGTGGAGTGGAGGAGAGATTCCAAGCCCCAATACTGGTCCCCCTGCTCTTATACATCTTTGGCCAATGGGACAGAACTGATTGACTACCCATACACCTTTGATGGTCATCAGAAACCTGCATTGAGATGCAAACTGTTAAAAATATCCAAAACTAAATAAACAAAAACTATTTCTGAACTGTCCCTAGCAATAGCCTATTGCCTTAAATAGGCAGTGCTGTTTTTCAGGTCCTGGGAAAAACAAGAGCATGAGCATGATATATTTTTCCATGGCCCAAAGCGGCATCACTGGTCATCACTATTTAATTTTATTTTTCTCTTTCCACTTGTTTTTAACTTGTGTTCCAGGGTGGAAGAAGTGAAGGGGGGAGGAAGTAGTTGCAGGAAGGGAGAAAGAAAATATGGCTTATGTTAATCAACTCCAATTCATCAGGGTTCCAAAATGTTGCACATTCTGGTCCCCAGCATTTCTTAATGCAAAAGCTATTTGCAAAAACTCAGTTCACTGGTTGGAGAAACCCAAGAGTCAAATTATGAATGGAAATACAGTGAGTTTAGGCAAGAGGTAAGAGTTTCAGGTTTGCTGGTAAATACTTAACAATTTGCTCTCCCCCAAAAACATAACACACCTTCAAGTTTAGTAATTATTATTAACATTTTCTCTACAATTTTCTTAAATCTAGGAAATCAACAAAACAATAAATCAAGATGTTATTTGAAGCTTTTGTTGATTTCCAAGGTATAAATGCTAATACTGAAAATTTAACAATCAGCTCTCATGAGTCACTTAGAGATGACTAAAGGAAGTTGAGCCATCTACTGATCACTGGATGTGGCTCGCTTTACAATCCCTCTGCTGATCTTTCTATTTTTTTTTTTATGAGTTCCTTTAAGGTATAGTCCCTGATCAAAGGTCATCCCACAGAGGAGATTGTAATATGCTCAGAAGACCTGGGCAAGAGGTCAGGGCAATGACCAGCTCCTCCCTGTTTCCAAAGATGTAACAAAGTTGTCTTCCCATATAAGCAAATTTTTTCCTGTGATTCCTTCAACAACCACAGCCAGTGAGTGCTGTAGAAGGAAGTGCTGGGGCAGGAGGAAAGTACTGGACAGCCCAGGCAGTATGCATGCCTGGCCCCTCTGCCTTCAGTATATGAGAAGAATAGGAAGGAAATGCTTCCTCTCCTACCGAAGGGCTATAATTTGCATTCTAAAGTCTATAACTGTTTGCAGTAGGTAGATGAAGTCTTACTATGTTATGTCTCTAGTGCCTCAATAACAATGAAGAGAAATTAGAGTGATATAGGTCATATACTTGCCTTCATTCTTTGGCACTCCACTTGAGTGATCCATCTTGTTGTATGGGCACTCCCAGCCCCACTGGGTCCCTTAATGTGTGGACAGTGTGGATGGCCATGAATTGGTAGAAGGTCATTCTGAGAGATTTACCTGACATGAGGAATTCATTATCCATCTTCTGACTGTGTTGCTTTTTTTAACCTCTGACTGTGCATGCTTTAAGCCATTACTCATTAATTCTGTTCATGACATTTAATGTGTCAGGCAGAAGCATAGGTTAGGTAGCATTAAGAGAGTTTTCCTTAACTTCACAAAAGGATACAAATTGATGAGTAGAGATATTTCCCCCCTAGTAGATGACTAGACATAGTTCTTACCTCCCATTATTTCTAGAAACATGTCCTGCCCAGGAGCTAAGGTTCTACATATAAACACAGCTTAGGGGTACACCTGATGAAATGAATCTTTTTTTGTTCTGTTTTGTTTTTTGGAGAGGGGAAGGCAAAGAAATTGGGTTAAGTGACTTGCCCAAGGTCACACAGCTAGTGTTAAGTATATGAGGCCAAATTTGAACTCAGGTTTTCCTTGTTGAGGTTTAGGGTTTTAGGGGTGCTCGATACCCCAAAATATCAACATACCAGGTCCTGCCAAATTAATTCAACTCAAGTCTTCTCACAGTCAAAGTAAAACAAAGTCTATTAAAGATTCACCATAATGGGTAGACTCTGAAGGAGCCTAAGTATCTGTGATGCTTGTTTTGGACAAGTGGGCCAGAATAACCTGACACAGTGAGTGCAATAGATTGGATTTTCAGCCCTGTCATGGAGGTAAAAAGGATCTTATATACAGAAAGATTGTGGGAAGATTTAGGGGTGGTCTAGAGGAGAGGTTTGAGGAGAGTCTTGAGGAGGAGTCTAAGGAGGATCTTTGATGGAACTAAGGTCAGACTCCAGGAATGGGATTAAGGGTGGGAAATAACTGTAGGCTACCTGGAGATAACAGGCAATGGAGTGCTAGACTAGTTTAAGAGTAATGGAGATTTGGGCCTAGAGATAATGAAAGGTTTATGGCCTCAGGCAAATGATTCATCAAGTGGGAAGATTCAATCAGAGTTCATGGGGTTTCCCAGAGCCTGACTCCAGGGCTGGTGCTCTATTCACTGTGCCACCTAGCTGCCCCTGACGAGAGGAATCTTATGCCAAAATTGGGGTAAGGTTTAGACTGGCATATCCTGGCTAGTCATGGCTTACAATGGTATATATCACCTTATTTGCCAACAAACACTGAATGCTGAGAGGGCCTTAGGTGAAATGGAAGGTTTTAAGTTGGCTACAAGATGGGGCATTTATATGAAATATCAAATGGGACTACCACACCAAGAAAGATGGTTGGCCAAGGTTACACAAGAGGCTGAAGTCGAACCCAATCACCAGAGTGTATCACACTATCATGTATCATTCTCTCCCTCATACGGGATGAAAAGGAATGGGTTGATATTGGCAAAGCAGAGAATCAGTGGGACGATCATTAGCTTCCGGTGAAAAGTCTTGGGTTAAAATCTTGCCTCTATTATTTTTTGTTTGTTTCACCATGGGCAAATAATTTTAACCTATCTAGCATGGGGAGTAACAAGGCAAACTGAGGCACAGTTTCCTCCAGGGCAAGATTACAGTTTATTAATGGTGATGCTAATAGCAGTTAATACAATGGGTCAGACTGGCCCCCCCTACCCTCCACACCTTCAGCTGGGTCAGTGACTGTGATAGCACTAAAAAGAACCTTTTGAAACCCAAAAGGGAAGGGGAGGGTGGGTCATGGGGAAAAGTGGGCTGTACTTCAGGATCTTGCCCCTCTCTAACAATTAGGGAATACTAATTGCTTTATGGGCTTCAGCTGCCTTTAGTAATCTTGGACAGAAAATCAGAACCACCCCAACCAAGATCCACACCCTCCCCCTTAACCCCCCTTGGAGACCAAATCACCCCTAACTTTGACAAGGAGAAGATAGTCAGGAAAGTCATCTCCAGTGGAGGGCTAGCCCAAGCTGGTTCTTTGTTTACAGGGAATCAAAGGGTGAACTTTAAAAAGAAATTAGTTAGCAAGTGCTCTGGGGCCAGGAGTGGTCACATTATTCAACCACACCTTCAGCTCATGTTGGAAGAGACTAGATTGTCTTCTGAGTTAGACTGAGGAATAGGGTTTGATAAAATGGGGAATCAGATGGGTTACAGAAGAATACTGATTATTAAATGATACAGCATATTGATGATTTTCCTCATTAGGCCTCAGTTTCCTTATTTATAAAGTGAAAGGGTTGAACTGGGTGACCTTTAAGGTCCTTCCCAACTTCAAATCTATGAATAAATAAATGAAAACTGTTTATTAAGAACTTACAATAAGATATTCATTCTACCTCTACAATATCTCTTATATCTATCCACTTCTTTCAAATTCCCCTAAACCATCCTAGTTAAGGTCTTCTTTTTTTTTCCTCTAGACTATTGCTTTTTCTTATTTTTCTGCCATGAGTCTCTCTTCTCACAGGTCATCCTTGAGACTGCTACCTGTGGAATCTTCCCGACACCAAGTTCTATTCACATCATTCCTTTATTCAGAATTCTTCAGTGCCCACCCCAGTGCCTTACTGAATTTGTTATTCAATGATTCTGGTCTTTGAGGCTTTCCATAATCAGGCCCCACCCTATATTTTCAACACTTCTAGGTTCCTGCCAGACTGAATATTTTCTTTCCCTTGTGTTTGGGTTGAAGGTGTTTGGAGTAGAAGGTAAGCTAGCTATTACCTCTTGAATAGTCTCTAATGTGAGTAGAGCCCCTCTTTCTGAACCCTGACAATCGGTGCCTTCACTGACGGGGCTCTGTGAAGCTTTGGGAAAAAGAACTATGGGAAAGTAAAATTGCTGGAGGCTCCTACATCCTTGAGGAAAGTTTCCTCTGGTTCCTAACTTACCAAGTACCTCCTTCCACCCCTTAAAGGGGCTTGCTCAGGCTTTTCTCTAAGGTAAAGACAAACTCGGCACTCTTATCCTCCTTTGGGAATAAAAACAAGGTTCTCCTGTTTTTGCTTTGGAGCTCCTGCCTGGAATGATCCCTGTATTTCCGAACCTATTTTGTTTCCTTCTATTGTTTTATGTACCTGTGCAACACGGCCCCCTCACTCCCATGTTTCCCACTCATAAACTCTTACTGAACAATCATAATTTAAGTGGACATTTAGTAATAAACAGATACGTAAGCAAATTCTAAAGAAAGATAAACTTCCCAGAAGCAGGGTAGGAAGAGGGGGAGAGAGAAACATCAGTCTGGTATTCAGCCTCTCAATATCAGCTTTAGGGCTGTCTTGATTGCTAAGGAGTGAGAAATTGATTGGTTCCTTTGCTCTCTGTCGGCTGTTCAAACACTAGTTGTCCTTCAACCTTCTCATTTTTTTTTGGTTTATTTTAAACTTACCCCACAGGAGGAACTCTCTACAAATCTCCATACCCTTGCTTATTTCTTGCTCCTCAAAAGATTTCCACTCTCCCTTTCCTTTCAGGACAAAGGAAAAGCAAATTATCTTCTCTTGGGAGACTCCCAGTCCCATGGTTCCAAGGGGTCAGGTGGGAGATATCAAATAGACACCTAAAGACATTGACTTCAGTGACCTACTCCCTTAATCTCATCCTGACCTCTCTCCTCTGTATGCCTTTACCCATGGAGTTTTCTATGCTTAGACTGTCCTTCTCTGACTCCTCTTCCCCAAACCCTTAACCACTATCTGCCTATTTTGAAGTATCTCTCTTCATTTGAGGCCCAACTCATGTGCCACCCTCCTATAACATGTTTTTCCTGATCCTCCCAGCCTAACATGAATAGTCTCTCCTCAAATTTCTGATAACATTTTGCCTGGATCTTTCCTCTACTCTTCTAGCACAACAGCTAGCTAAGGCCATTAGGCTGAGGACCTTTCACTAATCCCTGTCCTCAACCTAACCTAGCTTCATTGCTCTGGGGCTATCTGTCTTCTCAATAGGGGGACAGGGCTCATTCCACCCCTACCTCAGATTCCTGAGGCACAATTGTGTTTGGGGCTCTAGTCTAAGAGATCCTCCCCAGCAAGGAGAGGAAATACAAAAGGCACCCAGAGTACAAATAGGACTGAAGCATGGAGCAGGAAATTTGTTCTTCTGTGGGAAGGGAACTGCTAAGCAATAAAGAAAGAATCTTTTGTAAAAGATTGCTTTCTGGCTATTTTATATTTCATCCCCACTAAGTACAGTTTTATCAGTCAAGTGGGCTCCTTTCTTTCCACTGGTTCCTCTCTTTGTGGATGATTCTTTTAACTCTTGACCAGTTTGCTACTGGTGGTGTTACTACAGCCACAATTGCTTTAGTACTCAAGTCAATGTCTTGTTGCTTGAATTCTAGAAAGGCTTTATTTGAAGAATATGTGCTCACAAGCAAAGGAAGCAAGGAGGGAGGAAGAACATCTTCCTCATCTATCTTCAAGAGCTTAGAGAACTGACCTTACACCTTGAGACCAGCAAGAAGCAGATGCCTGAGGATTGTCCCTTTAATACATTCATTAAATTCCAGCCCAACAGGCAATTTAAAATGTCCTCATTGCAGACAGGAAACAGTAGGACAATATCTGTACCTGTTCTTAAATGGGGAAGGCCTCTTCAATAGGCATTCCCAAAGGGATACTACATGTGTATCACATTCTTCCATCATAGTTATTTGGGTATATGTCATTCTTCCCTTTTAAATTTAAGGTCATTGAGAGCAGAATCTGTGTTGTATCTGTGTTTGCATTCCTAGAACCTAGTATGTGCTTAATAAATAATTTTCTAACAGATGGATGGATAAATAGCTCTCTGAGCCCCTTCAAGAGGCCAATGGAGTAGGATTATAACTGGCGTTTTTCAGAGAGAAGTGAGGGTCAGAGAACTGAAATGTCTTGCCTGTAAATCACAGTAAGCCAATGATAATCCCAGGAACAGGATCTGTGTGTTCTAACATCCAGCTTTTCTCTACATCTTTAGAAATTCTGATCACACATTTAGGTGCTAACATATCAGGAAATCAATTCATTTTCCAAGATGTACTTTGACTTAAAATATTATGGAAAAATTTAGATGAAGAAAGGATACCCGAGGTTTCATGTTTTAATGAGTATTTTCTAACTTCATTTTTATTGATATCTTTGGTTTTTACATACCCTTTATTTCCTCTGACTTTCCCCCTCTCAAGCAAGCTATTCTTTGTAGCAAAAATTCAAAAAGAAAGGGAATAAACGTTGACAAAACCAACTAAAACATCAACCATGTCTAACAATACATGTGACATGCCATGCCCATAGTCCTCCACTTCTGCAAAGAAGGAAAGGAACAGCATTTTCTCAACTCTTCTCCAGGCTCAAACTTAGTCATTACATTTACAGTGTTCAGTTCTTTCAATTTACATTGTAGTTATTGTGTGTATTGTGTTTTGGTTCTACTTGCTTTACTTTACCAGTTTATATTGATTTTAAAGAGAGTTCTTCACTGAGAACTACTGCTACTACAGAGAAACAAAGTGAGGGAGAGAAAGGGGAAGGGGGAGTTCCAAATCATCACAATTAATGATAGGTTTCTTAATAATGCAGATTAAATTTAATAATCTGTTGTGCATATTTTTTTTCGGAGAGTCAATTTTCAAACATTTACCAGTGCATCCCTGCTGTCATGGGAATATTCCCTACTTATTATTTTCCTTAATTTTTTTTCCAATTTCATGTAAAAATGGGTTTGCAACATTCATTTCTGTAAAATTTTGAGTTACAAATTTTTCTCCCATCCTCCCCAAGACATCAAGCAATTTGATATAGGTTATACATGTGCAATCATGTTAAATATTTCCATATTAGTCATATTGTGAAAGAAGAATAAGAACAAAATGGGAAAACCATGAAAAAAAAAAAACAAGAAAAGTGAAAATAGTATGCTTCAATCTGCATCCAGACTCCATAGTTCTTTCTCTGGATGTGGTTAGCATTTTCCCATAACGAGTCTTTTGGAATTGTCTTGGATCATTGTATTGCTGAGAAGGGCTGAGTCTATCATAATTAATCATTGAACAATGTTGCTGTTGTTGTGTATAATGTTCTCCTACTTCTGCTCACTTCACTCAGCATCAGTTCATGTAAGTCTTTCCAGGTTTTTCTGAAATCTGCATGCTCATCACTTCTTCCATTGCATTCATATACCACAACTTGTTCAGCTATTCCACAACAGATGGGCATCCCCTCAATTTCCAATTCCTGGTCACCACAAAAAAAGCTGTTATAAATATTTTTGTATATGTAGGTCCTTTTCCCTTTTTGATGATCTCTTTGGGATACAGACCTAGTAGTGGTATTGTTAGCTCAAAGGGTATACATAGTTTTATAGTCCTTTGGGTAGAGTTCCAAATTGCTCTCCAGAATGGTTGGATCAATTCACAACTCCACCAACAATGCATTAGCATTCTAACAATTAATGATAGTTAAAGTAAAAGATGTGGTCTATGAAAGGGTAGCACAGTATCATGCAAAAAGTTTGTCTCAAAAGATTTGGGCCAGTGTGGTTGGGTGGTACAGTGAATAGAGCACCTGCCCTGGAGTCAGGAGGACCTGAGTTCAAATCCAGCCTCAGGCACTTAACACAAAAACTAGCCATGTAACCCTGGGCAAGTCACTTAACCCCAATTGCCCACCTTCCTCCAAAAAGAAAAAAAAAAAGATATTTACCTGAGAGGCAATTTGTTGTAGTGCACTGGATACAGAACCAGAGAAGAACCTTATTACCTATGTGACCTTGGATGAGTCACTCAATGACCTCTTAGTTCCCATCCAATTCTAAATCCTATGAATTTAACTTTTCTAGGTCTCAATTTCCTTATCTATAAAATGTGGGACTTGCACGAGACCATTTATAAGGTCCCTTACAGCTTTTTCTCCTGCCTCACAGGGTTGCTATGAGGATTAGAGGAGATCATAAATGCAAAGGGCCTTCTAAGCCTTAGGCACCGAGTTCTAAGGATTGGCATGGTTTCCCAGCTCCTTAATTAAATCATTCCTAGGCTGGTTTTTATAGCCTGATTTTCCATGAATACTCAACATGTACCCATCAGTTAGGCCAGTCTGCTCACTGTCCCAAAACCAAGCCAGTCTTAGTCCTATCTCTGTGCCTTAAAATAATGTTCTTGGAAAAAATTTATAAATTATAAAGCTATCCCAAAATAAAATGCTATTATTAACATTGATATGAATGTTCAACAACATTTTGAAATTTTATGTTATGATTAGTGCCATAACAGCATAGCTTATTGAATAGAGCACTGGATTTGGAGTAAGAAAAGCCTGAGTTGGAATCTTTTCTCAGAGATTTATTGACTGTTTCATGGAGATAATAACAGTAACTATCTCACTTTTGCTTTGCAAAAACTTAAAATAAAATAATACAAATGCTCACTTTTTTTTTTTTTTGGTCAAGACATAACTTCCCTATCAGCATGGGGAAGTCATGGTGTAGAAATTCCCAGAAAATTGTTTCAGACTTGTCTAGAACACTGAGAGATTAAATGACTTACCTATAAATCACACAGCTAGCTTGTATCTAAGGCAGGACTTTGTTATGGTGGAATAAAGAACCCATACAGGCAATGATTTATTTGGCAATGCATACAGTTGCAAAATAAACCAGGTCCAAGGCTTTCAGTAGACAAGGACTAGAAGCTTGGTCTCACAGTTAATATATAATTTGGAGAGAGTAGAAAAAAAGGAAATATAGGATTATAGGGATTGAGACATCTAGTTTCTTATTGGTGGAGAGGGGTGTCAGGAGACATTGAGGTGAAAGGGGGAGAGATATTCTTGTGACATTTTTTAAGTCAAGTGACAGTGGGAAGGGGGACTACCCTTGTGAAACCTAAATTAGTTGACTTACTTGGAGTTGAAACAACTTCACAAAATGGTGGCTAAAAGCAAAATGGAGTCAATTATGCTCATTTTTAATGTAGCAACTTGAACCCAGGTCTTCCTGAATCTAAGACTTCCCCCTTTTCTATTTGCCCTACTTCTTCTCTATTATTTTATTTTAATTTTGTGCTTTTCATCTTTTTTTTTAACATAGTTCAGATATAAATGGTCTTGGGACAAGTTGCTATCATGCTATTATTCTTTTATATTTAATGCTCATTGGGCTGCTACACAGTTACATAAGTTAACTGCTTTTTGTAGTTGAATAAAAGAGTAGATTATAAACTCATCCTACGAATTTCCTGAAAGCATACTTGGTACAGACAGACAGGACAGCAGGGATTATATGTACTTTATCCTATTCCCACATAATTTTGATCTCTTTTAGATCTCTATATTATGAAAGCTTTTTATTCCATGTAGTTTACAAATTATAATATGTGTGCTCTTGCTGCTACATTTCCCTCTCAGGTTTCTGGGGTGCTCTGAGGGGGTAGAAGTATCTCTCTTGTCAAATGCCACTAGCTCATGACCCCAGTGGTCATTCATTCCTTCATTTTTAGGGGGCCAGTGACTGGAGCACCCCAATTCCATTTAGCCACTCCTTTTACAAAGGGATATCTACTTCAAAGATATAGCAAGAACAAACATAAATTTCTGCCAACATCTCAGGGTCATACTGCCTTAGGAAAAGGATAGGACAAGGGACAATTAGGCACATAGTTTAGATCAGTTCCTCCATTGGTCTTAACAAGATCATGTCCCAGGGCAGCATCTAATGCTAGATAAACCTGTATCTTAGCTACCAATGAAGTCCTAAAAGTCATTCTCCTCCTCATTGCCTTTTTGAGCTTCTTTTGCCATTTGAGTTAGTCTATTTTTTTAAAGTGTTATTTTCCTCAGTCAGGCTGTTGACTTTCATTTCTCTTCCCAATTTTTCCTCCACTTCTCTTATCTGCTTCTTAAGGTCCTCTATGGCCTGAAACCAGCTTGTATTTTCCTTTGAAGCTTTTGGTGCAGGAGTTCTGACTTTATTGTCTTCCTCCTGTTCCATGCTTTGCTCTTTTTTGTCCCCAAAATAGGAGTCTAATGTTGGAATCTTCTGTTTGCTTTGTTTCCTTTGCCTGGTCATGTCGCCCCTCAGTCACTTGAACCCTAGACTTTTTGCCACAGTAGTACTCTGCCACCAGACAGGGGAGCTTTTGTCCCAAATGCTAGGGTTTTCTCAGCTGCTGGAGATATTAGATGGGTGCCCTCTCTGAGGTCTCCAAATGCTCTGGCAAGCTGGACACACATCCCAGGACCTCCACCCTAGACTGCAATCCAGATCCAAGCATGTTAAAGCAAGAGCAATTACCCCTCAGACTGGCACTTGGTCCCCCTACACTTTGCAGGCCAAGAGCTGAAGCTGCCATGTGGCTCTGGCTGGCTGTTCCAGGCGTCTCAGCAGCTTCTTGCCCCAGGGGGTAAAAGCCAACTCACTCCCACTTACTGGGTCCCAAAGTCCACCAGACCTGGAGTCAGAAAAACTCATCTTCTTCAGGTCAAGTCTGGCCTCAGACACTTACTAGCTATGTGATCCTGGGTTAGTCACTTAACCCTGTTTGCCTAAGTATCCTCAACTGTAAAATGAGCTGGAGAAGGAAATGACAAACCACTCTAGTATCTTTTCCAAGAAAGCCTCAAATGGAGGCACAAAGAGTCAGACACAACTGAAAATGACTCAACAACAATATTAATGTTAATTATTATTATCATCTCAGTCACCAAAGCTCGTAACCTAGTTGTCATCCTTGACTCCTCACACTCTCTTACCCTCCATATCCGATTACCTGCCCCATTCTGTCAGTTCTACCTTTGCAATATCTCTTGCATGCTCCTCTCTCCTCTGATACTCTCAAAACCCTGGTGCAAGGTCTCATTAACTCAAGCCTGTACTATGGCAACAGCTTGATCTCCCTGTCTCGAGTCTCTCCCCGCTCTAGTCCATTCACTGCTCAGCTGTCAAATTGATCTTCCTAGAGAACAAATCTGAGCATGCCATGCTCCTGTTCAATCAATACTAATGGCTCCCTGTTACCTCCAGGATCAAATATAAAATCCTCTTTGTGACTGTAAAAACCCTTCATGACCTGACTCCTCCCTGCCTTTCCAATCTTATTCCCCTCAGCATACTTTTCGATTTGCTGACATTTTCTCCCTTGCTATTTCCCACAGAAGACACTCTGCCTCCCAGCTCCCAGAATTTTCACTGTCTCCCATGCCTGTAACAGTGTACTTCCTCATCTTTGTCTCCTGGCTTCCCTAGCTTCCTTCAAGTCTCAGCTAAAATCTCAGCTTTTGCAAGATTTTCCCAGTCCTTAACTTCAGTAATTTCTCACTGATATTATTTACAATTTATCTTATATATATATATATATATATATATATCTTTTTAAAATTTTGTACATGTTATTTGCATGTTTTCTCTACCATCTGACTTTGAGTTCCCTGGGAGCAGGAACTGTTTTTTGTCTTTCTGTATATCACTAGCCCTTTGCATAATGTCTAGCACTTAGCATGTATTTATTTTTTTAAAGGGGGGAAGGGGTTAAGTGACTTGTCCAAGGTCATATAGCTAGTTAAATGTCAAGTGTCTGAGGCCAGATTTGAACTTAGGTCCTCCTGACTCCAGGGCTGTGACTATGTCACCACAGCATATGTTTAATAAATACTTGCTGACTGATTATTGTTGACTTTAGAGTCAACACTGGGCTTTCTGTTTCATTATTATTTCTATTATTATTGTTATTATCTAGATAACCATCTAACATAGCATATCTGGCCCTTGTGTGGCATGCATATATTTATTCAGATAGATATGATCCAGGTAGGATCACCTTATCTCTGAGAAGATAATGATTTTCATCTTTGTGGAGAACAGGAGTATCGGTGACTTAATTGCTAATAGCTCCACAAGGGAGGGGACAGGTAGGATCCAGGATATCCATGGCTAGGTGACTATTCCTTCATTCTGCTGTGTCCAAGAGGAGTATTGGACTAAAAATATTTCTATCTACAACACATCAAATATTTCTAGTCTAGGGGTACAATGTACTTTTAGGGGTTCAGTATGAAAGTCACTTTTCCTGTTTGTTCTGAAAGGTAACTGCTAATTCTCAACCAACTTAACTCCTTCCCATAAAATGCTGGTTACAAACAAAAGATAGTCACAGATAGCAAGTAATCATATTTGTCAGAGCAAACAGTAAAGCAGAAATCAGGGAAGTTACATAGTGTATACACAATAAAGGGTCTCTGACTAGAGTGTAAGGTAAAAACTTGGACCCAATCAATACAAGAATGGTCTTACCAGGGAAATCTGCTCTTAGTTTCAAGGACGCAGGTGTTAGAATCAAAGGATAAGGGATCAACTTTTTCTACATGTCTACAATTGCAGTGTCTCCTATTACTCATTCAAATATTTGTGCCCTCTCAAAGTCCTTCTGTCTTCTTTCTGGATGTCCTCCATGCATGCCATATACAGAACCATAGGTTCAGAGGTCTCTTAGCCAGCCAAGAGTCATGTCTCCCTTTCTATACACAGCATGCAGATTTACTGGCCTTCAGGAAACAACACAACCCACCTGGGGCAGAAATGGAGTTATATTCCTTTCCTGAGTCAAAAGTGTTTTTTTTTTTATAGTTCCTTGCAAAAATCAACTTGGGTAGATAAACAACAGGAAAACAAACATAAACACTTTAAAATAATTTTTTTTCTCATATCCCAGATAACTTACCTATTGTACCATTGAAAATAATAGAAAACAAATGAGTGTTAATATATACAGTTGAAATGGCACTATATAAGATATCACCTGATAGTATTTCAGTGACAGCATGCCTAAATTACATGCAGGATATAGTGACATTCAGGCAGCTAGGTGGCACAGAGAATAGAGCAACCAGCCCTTGAGTCAGGAGGACCTGAGTTCAAATCCAGCCTCAGACACTTGATACACTTACTAGCTGTGTGACCTTGGGCAAGTCACTTAACCCCAATAGTCCTCCCAAAACAAAACACAAAAGGATATAGTGACATTCGAAATTCAAAAATTCATGTATATTCCTACAAGACTATAAATAATCAATCATAGACAGAAAAGCATGTCTAACAAAGCAAAATTAGCTAGCCCTAACAATAACACAATCAATAGGCTTTTAAATATTGATAGCATGATCATAAGCACTAGCATACACACAAATACAAATAATTGAAACAATTAACAGATATATTGCTGTAGGGTAAACATAATAGAATGTAACAGCAAAATAATAAATAGGCAGATTCAAACATGCAGTAATTAACATTCATAGCAGTAAACACGCAATCAAATGAAAGGTGTAGTTTACATGGGCAATCTCTAGTATTATCTGGCTATATGTGTAACTATTTTTTCAAGTTCACCAGGAATACTGTAAGTTCCAATAAACCAAGAGGCCAACAAGTCAACCAAATTAAAGAGGGACATAGTAGAGGGTCATGCTAACAAAGCCATTTGGCTAAAAATAAGGCAGCAAAGCTGAAGAAAGCTCTAGATCCAAATGGCAAAATTTGTCTCTTCACTGCTGATATAAAATTCCTTCATTATCATACAGGCTGGAAAAGGGTGGCAGTTGTTGGTATAGTGGAATGGAGCTATGCATATAAGCACCACCCAGGACTTAAGAGTAACTTGGCTCCTAGGAGCTTGGCAATTCCACCACGAAGCCTCTTTCAGTTAGACAAGGGCTGGGAAGTCATGTACTAGTTGAGAGAGTAACTCTTAAGTTCTAGGCCAGACCTCAGAGAAGTACACCACCAGACTGGTTCACGTTTGCCCCCAAGTGGCTATACTTTTAAACTGCTTCCCAAGAAATGCAGTTTGAATGCTTAATGAGCTATGTCCACTGATAATATTCTGACTCTTGCCCACTACTAGATTTCCCTCACATAAGAGCCATTGATTAATGAAATAAGTATAATGTTAGATTAGGGACTGAAAGGGATCTCAAAGGTTATAATAATAGCTAGAAATAATAGCTAGCATTTGTTTATTATCCAATTCTTCCATCTTACAGATGAGGAAGTGGAGACCCAAAGAGATCATGAATCATAGGATTTAAAGTTGGAAGAGAACACAGAGATCTTCTAGTTCAAAATTCCCTAATAGGTCATCCTCAGAAGTAAAGCAGGCTGAGTTGTCAATAAGATAAAGGGAGAATAGGGAGATGAGGAGAAAGAAATTTCCTACCTCCTTTTTCCTAACTCCCCCTCCTATGTAGGCTTGACTTTATTTCAGCTCCCTTTTCCCTCAGGAGAATGAATACCTTACCTTTCAAACCTAGCCCACTAAAAATGGTTATCCTAGTTAAAAGTTGAATGCAAATTTACTCATGCTTTATTCTCTTGCTGCTTGCTACTATAATTAGTTTGTAATTTATTTCTAGGAGTATTCGAATCTTAAATTTCTGTGTCAGTGGATATAGCACCAGTCATGGAGTCAGGATGACCTGAGTTCAAATCCAGCCTTAGACACTTAACACTTATTAACTTTGTGACCCTAGGTAAATCACTTAACACCAATTGACTCGAGAAAACAAACAAAATTTCTGTGTTCGGCTTGTACTATTCTCATACTTTGTCCTAATAACCCAACCCCCCCACATCATTTCTCCCTGATCTAACCTTTCATCTCTCTAAAATAAATAATGTTTTCTCCTCTCTATTTGTGAGCTTTAAATAAAACATACACACAAATTAGCATTTCTGATGTGCAACAGGGTTTTATAATGGATAAATGAGATCTAAATGAAAAGAAACAGAAAAGGATAAAGAACAGATAAAGATGTGAGCTTACCCAGCTAATCAGAAGGAAAAGTGATTTTGCTTATGTAATATACCATTTTAGGTTCACCAACCCACCTCTTAATGGTCCTGGCAGATTGACTGCATGGAGGGGTGGCTGCTATTACTTTCAAGACTCTAGGGGTAAAAAGTTGGCTAATTTCTTTATGCTAACTCATGAGCCCCCACTATTATGCTTCCTCTTACCAATATGCCAGCTGATTCTGTTCTTTAATAAAGGCCTTTACTCAAATGGCACAGCAAAAACAATAATGATAAAGCATTTCCCACAACACTAAGTATATACTCTCCAACAAATATATATGTATATTTGTTTATGCATACATATACCTATATGTATGTGTGTGTATATATATATATATATATATTTCATGAAGAAGAAAAATGAAAAATTTTACATATAATGGTAGCACACCACAGGCATAAAGAGTACATATAGCCAGGGCCTCTCATCAGGTCAAAATGATGTTCATTGTAAGATACAATATCAGTGATGAACAAATTGCTCAACTTTGCTTGCTCTTTATAGGATATGGTGTCACAGCAGGGCAGGACAGTCTGCTGTTTGAGATCACTTGGCAGCTATATTATCTCCTCACTGAACTAGGCTGCTACAGGACCAGGCTGGGAAGACTGATCCACCACTTGGCAGTAGTTACCCAACAGAGGAAGCCCATGCTTCAACTAGAAGATGGGATTGCCTAGGCCATATTTGCTGATAGACAATAACAAGCAGATCGCTCTGCTGTTGGGCTTCAGGCCCAGGCAGGGCTAGAAAGGTTGTTTGGCCATTGGGCTCTCCTCAGGGCATGGCTCTGATGGGCAGCTGCAGTTTTTTTCCACCTTCAGTCACTGGCTTGGCCGAGTAGCACTGCACTTTCTTCAAATGGAGTTAGTCAGAATGCTATAAGGTTCTTTCATCTAGGGTAATGACCCTGATGATCTAGGGTTAAGAGCCTAGGATGGCAGAAGGCTCTTCCCTTTTATTGAGCTCTGAGATTTTTTTGTCACCTCCAAGCAAGAAATGGGAGGGCTCTAATCTCTTGGTTTGACAATCCTCTCTGGTTCAGTAAAGCACTCTATTTTGCTTTAAGGTAATCAGTTCAATCAGTTCCATCTCTCATATTCCTTTGGAAGATAAGTGGAAAGAGACCAAGATATGTATGAAGCCCTATGGCAAAATTTTGTCTGTACAGCTTCTTCGAATGCAATTGAGCTATTTAAGCCTCAGACCCTTTCAAGGGTGGGGCATGTCTATTTTGCATGTGAATAATTTTCCCTTCATCCTTCAATATTTATATCCTTTAGCCCCTGGAGATCTTCACCATTTGTTGGAATCTCTTTGGGGCACTCCTTGCCTCCTCCCCTTCCTGAAAATCTTTTAAGTCCCTAGAAAATCACTTGAAAGAAGCCAGAGTATACTAGACATTAATATTTCCATGGCCACAGAGTTAACAAAGCTTCACTATAAAGCAAGCATGACATTCACAGGACACATGAATATATCATACATAACAAAATTGTATAAAATAACAAACTGTATAGATACTTATAACAAAAGTACATGTCAGAGAAGGATATATTAGAAGCATATGCCTAATATTGCCTACCAGCCCCATATGTATTAAAGCTTATAAAACATATATTACAAGTAATTCAACAATAAATTTTATCTGGATATATTAGTAACCAGTCCATCAATCAATAAACATTTATTAAATGGTTGCTATGTTGCCAGACACTGTGCTAAGTCTGATTTTCTTGTTTTCACCTGTCCTTCGTAGGTTGTCTATTCTCCAGTTGAATAGTACTGGTCCTTACACTAAGCCTTCTGAGCTTGTGCAGGACTAACTATCAATCTCATGCTGCTTTTGGCCTTCTTTGGCTCTCTCCATCATACCTTCCTTCCCCCAATAAACTCATTAGGCAAAACTAAATCTGCCTATTAGTCACAACTCATCAGTACCCTCTGCCCCTCTCTGGACCCTCTCACTGGAGGGCAAAGTCATGGGTTTTAGGGCCTCTATTTCAAGAATGGGCTCAGCAAAGTTTTCTCCCCATTTTTACCAGCTCTTGAATTTATTTTGATATAGCCATCAATTCTTCCCACATATCCACTCTTCAGTTTCCTGTGTTGTGTTGTCTTTTAGATTGTAAACTCCTTAAAGGCAGGGACCATCTTTGTTTTTAATTGTATTTGTCTCTCCAGCACTTAGCATAGGGCCAAACTGATTCAAGTGGTCCGACTTTTGAGTTTGTAGATGGTCAAGTTGGCTACCATGGTCTCCAACATCTGAGGTGTCATATCAAATATGGTTTTCCTCTGGGTTTGTCCTCCCTCACCACTTGAAGAGAGTTCCCCTGTGGCTTCGATACACTTGATGAAGTATTATAAGTATTATTGGATCACAGTCTATATAACAGGATCACTATCTCTCCTCACAACATGGGTTACAATATGATGTACACAGAATAGGAAGCAAGCCAACCATATTATTGTTATAATTCTCACAATGCTAGAGAAGACTGAGACTGTTCTCTTAAGGATAGTGCTTCTGCAGAAGTGGGGAAGCCCCAAGACTGACAGCTACCCATGGATTCTCCTGCCTCCCCCTTCTCCTTTAGCATATTTACCAGTGGGTAACAAAATGGTGCTTAAATGCTCCTCCTTTTGCAGTTTGTCAGAAATTCAAACTTAAATGCAATAGAATATAAGTTCCTTGAGGGCAGGGACCATAGCATGTTTTTAATCTTTCTTATCTCCATTCCATAACATAGTGTCTTGTAAATAGTAGGTGCTTAATAGTAAGCAATTAATACACACTTATGATTCACCAATAAATGCTAATGTTGCCATCACAACTGCTTTGGAGTGGTCTTGATGAGGTGAAGGCTCTGGGAATCCCCTTGGGCTCTCCTTGAATCTTTGAGATACAGGCTCTGGGAACCCCCCTTGAATGCTAATTAAATTGTCCCATTTGATGAGGCATTTGCATGAGGCCATAAGCCTTATGTTGTGCCTGGGCCCAGACCTCTGTTACTAGCCTAGCCCTCCATTGTCCATCTATTTCCCACCCTTGAGCCTATCAAAATATCAATCCACACTTGAACTGGCCTAGCCCACTGTAGTCTCCAGGTAGCCTCCAGCAACTTCCCACCCTTAATCACTCATTGACTTTATCTGACTTCTCCTGAAGACCCTCCCCAAACTCCTTCTCTAGACCACCCCTAGATTCCTCCCGCAACCTTCTGTATATAAGATCCCGTCTTCCCTCCACGTGGTGTGAAAGCACCATAGAATGAACCAGCACAGACTTACTCTGTGTCTAATACAAGCGAACTTTTAATAAACTTTACTTTTCTTTGGCTGAAAGAAGACTTGAGTCAAATTCATTTGGCAGGACCCAGTGAGTTGGTATTTTGGGGTCTCCAGAGCAACCCTAACCCTCTTTATGGATAACCTCTTCAGTCTGGCTACTGTAAATCAACAAGTTTTTCTTAAACACTTACTACATATCAGGTACTGTTAAGCTCTTTAAGAAAAAAATAGGCAAAAACATGGCTTCCACCTTCAAGGAGTTTACATTCCAATGGGGGACATTTTACATATGTGTATATACACACATACACTTACATATACATGCACACACATAGACATAGACATATATACACACATATATGTTTACATATATATATATATATGTTGTTGTTGAGTAGTTGTTTCAGTCATGACTGACCCTTCATAACCCCATTTAAGATTTTTCTTGACAAAGACACTGGAGTGGTTTGCTATTTCCTTATCTAGCTCATTTTATGGATGAGGAAACTTGAGACAAACAGGGTTAAGTGACTTGCCCAGGGTGTCTCAGGTCAGATTTGAACTCTGGTCTTCCTAACACCTAGCTGCCTAACCCTGCCCCACCCCGTGTGTGTGTGTGTGTGTGTGTGTGTGTGTGTGTGTGTGTGTGTGTG
>NW_027185867.1:3570201-3612390 GCF_028583685.1 Petaurus breviceps papuanus | reverse complement strand
TGTGTGTGTGTGTGTGTGTGTGTGTGTGTGTGTGTGTGTGTGTGTGTCTCTCATACTGTAAATTGAAGGGAACATTTGAGGCAAAGAACTAGCAGTGGAGGAGACTAGGAAAGGCTTCTTGCAGAGCTGGGATTCAAGCTGCCTTGAAGGAAGCCAGGGAAGTAGAGTGGGGAAAGAGAGCATTCCAGACTTGAGGGATCCTAGAAGGCAAAAGGCCAAAAGAACTAGTATATATGACCTGCAACTTTGTGCTTACTATTCCCTTGATTCCATTAATTCAGAACCACTGTCTCCCTTCCCCTATTATACCTTTCCCTGTACTCTTAAAAAAAATTACGAATTTGACAAATATCAAAACCTAGTTAAACTTCCATACACAGAAGAGAGGACTTACAGATGAAACTGTATACTATTATATATAGCTTTGTTATTTCAAAAGTAAAAAATTTAAATTTAGTATGATAGTATCAACATTGTCATGTTTGTCTATAAACCCTTCTGAACTTCTTTCCCCTACGTATTTTTCACATATTTCATAGACACTTTTTTCTTTTCTGGCATCACAATCATTTTATCACTTCCCTTCCCCTTTTTCTTCCTCATTCACTCCCACAACTCTTACCTCAAAAAAGAAAAGCCTTCCCTTCCCAAAATGATTAGTCAAGCAAAACAACTTTACATATTAAGTAGTTGAAAAACAAATTCACACTTCCAAAATTATGTTTCATTCTGCATCTATAGTATACCATCTTGCTTTCAAAACATTATCAGTGTTCTGGAGTCATGACCAATTACTGCATTAATCAGAATCCTTAAATCTTTTAAAGTTATTTTCCTTTACAATGATAGTCATTGCCTTCATCTCCAGGCTGTCCTCTGACTCTCCTGAATTTTTTCTGCAATGCCACAGAAATCTCTTCACCCCAGAAGTTCACTCCAGCACTGGACTTCACATTGAAAGTATCCTTTGCCTTTTTACCCCCTCCCTTGGATTAGTTGATTCATTCAAGAACCTCCATTTTAAGGAGGATGCCCAGTCCACCCATGTCTTCATTCCTGTCCAGGCTGCACTCCTGACTTCTCCCACACCTCTTTCCAGCTTCCTTTTATGTACTATCTTCCAATGTAATACTCCTTGAGGCCAGGAACTATCCTTTTAGCTTGCATTTGGATTCCCAGCACTTAGCATACACAGCTAAGCCACATCAAGCACATAAATGCTTAATACATTTTTAAAATTTAACTTGTAGGGGTGGCTAGGTGGCGCAGTGTGTAGAGTGCTGGCCCTGGAGTCAGGAGGACCTGAGTTTGGATCTGGTCTCAAGACACTTAACACACACAAACAAAAAACTTAGCTGTGTGACCTTGGGCAAGTTACTTAAACCCAATTGCCCTCCAAAAAGAAAAAAAAAATTAACTTGTATAAATTGTTCTCTGGGTTCTACTCACTTTGGTATGCATAAGTTCATACAAGTCTTCCCAAGTTGCTCTGAATCTGTCCCTTAAATAATTTAGTACGTGAATATTCTATTACATTTATGTAACATAATTTCTTTAGCCATTCCCTCCTTGAGGAGCACCCACTTTGTTTCCAGTTCTTGGCTAAAACAAATACTGCTGCTATGAAGATTTTTGTGCATATGGATCTTCCTTCTTTGACTTCTTTCAGGGGTATGCCTGTGTTACTGCTTTATCAAAGGCTGTGCACCATTTAGAGACTGGGGGGAATAGTACTGAGTTGTTTTTCCTGTCTGTGGTTCCTTGATGCTTGCATTCTTTCTTTCTGGGTACTTGGGCTAATTTTTCTTTGAGTTGGAAGTTCAGGATTTTGGCTATAAATATACCTTGGTGTTTTCATCTTGGGGTTTCCTTTAGGGGGTGATGAAGGAATTCTTTTGAGATGATGAGTGAATTTTATTTTCACCCTCTTGTCCTAATAGATCTAGACAGTTTTCTTTTATGATTTTTTGACACATGAAAAGTAGTTTTTGTTTGTTAAGTCATGGTTTTCAAGGAGTTGATGACTCTTAATTTTTCCTTGACTTTTTACCAGATCAGTTGTTTTTGGTTTGGTGCTTTTTTGGTTTGTTTGTTTTTATTAGTGGATACCTTACATATTTTTCTATTGCTTCAATCTTTGGACTTTGTTCTAATATTTATTCTCATAAAATCATTCAGTTTGTCCAATGCTGTTTATCAAGGAGTCCACTATCTGAGTCGCTTCTGTATCCTGTTTATTTTCCTTCTAAATTTTTCTTCACGAGCTATCATTTAATTTTTATCTTGTTTTCTTCCACATATACTTGGGTTTTTTTTTAACCTGAGGTTCCTCTTGTAATTATTATGGAGTAACTATTTCCATCTTTATCTCTTGGGTTTCTCTTAACCCATAGTATTTTTTCATTACATTTGGAGTTTTCTTAGGTTTACTCATATCTACAGCCTTATTTTCCAAACTAACACTTTTTCCCAGGGTCAGGCTCTACCCTCTTATGAATTCTGGGAGTAGGTGGGGAGGCCCTGACTGATCCCATTACTTATTCAGTTTGAATGCTGCTGCCACTGTATTTATGGAAGGGATGATTGAACTAACCCTGAACTAACTTCTGTTTCCTAGTGGCCCAATGCGGGTGCTAGTCTTGCATAATAACCATCTCCTATTACTCTGACAGGTTCCAAATAGAAGTCAGAGATGGAACTGGCCTCAAGTCTCTGGGAGAACCCCCTTGGACAATGCCAGGTACTTACAGAATACCTAGATGCTATACTTTTACTTGGCTACTACCCATTGGGAGCTGTCTCTGTTCTATCTGTTGCTGAGGAAGCAGAGCCTTGGAGCTTGACCTTCCTTGACTTGCCTATAAGGGAAGGCAACAGGAACCAGAAGGATTACTTCCTACTGCCATCCCTTTGCTTGGTCCTGGGAATAGAATCAGAGTCTGGAAGTTCTGTTCCTTCCTTGGTCCTTTTGCATATGGCCTGAAGTAGGCCTTTAAGACTTTCTATCTTTAGCTACTCCCTGCACTAACCAAAAATGCCATTAGTAGATTAATTTCTTTATCCGTCCATGTGTGCATTTCTATTATTCCTATAAAACATCTTGTGGACAAAATTGGTATGGCAGCACCTCAGTGTTTAAACCAAACAATAATTTTCAAAATTTAATAGCATTGTTGGTAAGACAGGGCGGCCTGGTAGATTGCTTTGGAACCAGGAAGACCCAGTCAAGTCCTGCCTCTGACACATACTGTGTGATGTTGGTCAAGTCAACTCTCTATATTTTGGACAAATTTCTAGTACTATAAGTTGCAGAGCAGGTACCTACCACATTGGTTGAGGGAATTTCCTCAGCACAGTTCCTTATACCTATGGAATTGCACTTCAGACTGGCAAAGATGACCAAAGAAATAATAAAGTGATGAAAACATGTTGGAGGGACTCAGGAAAACAGACTGATGCATTACTGGTAGAAATGTGAACAGGTCCAATCTTTCTGAAAAGGAATTTGGAACCATATACAAAAGTGGTTGCCCTTTGACCCAACTATACTACTATTGACCCCAAAGAGATCAAAAAAAGAGGAAAAGATCCCATCTGTACAAAAATATTTATACATCTTTCTGTAGTTGTGAAACTGGAAACTACAGGGAGGCCCATCAATTGGGGAATGGATGAACAAATTGTGCTATAAGAATATGATGGAAGAAACTACTAAAAGAAATGAGAAAATACATGATTTCAAAAAGAAACGGAAAAACTTGTATGAAGTGATAGAATGAAGTATGCAGAAATAGAAGAATATTTATACTCCATAACACACAGCAACATTGCAAAAATGAACAATTTTGAAGACATATAAACTGATGAAGAATGAAATTATTAGAATCAGGAAAACAACATACAATACAAAGAACACTGGAAAAAACAAACAACTTTGAAAGTCATAAGAACTCTGATAAATGAATGATAGAATATGCTAGCTACCTCCTAATAGAAAGGTGATAGACCCAAGAGTACACATTGAGACATATTTTTTTGGACAGCCAATGATGAAATTTGTTCTGCTTGATTTTGTGCATTTCTTAGAAGTATTTTTTTTTCCTTTTTCCAATGCAGTTAGGAGAGAAAACAAATTTCTATTAATTTTTTTATAAATACTTATAAAATATCACAACTCCAGTACTTAGATAGGCACCTGTGAAATAACCACCCTATCCAATAGGATGATGCTTAATAGATTTTTTTTTTGAGGGGAGAAGGCAAGGCAATTATGGTTAAATGACTTGCTCAAGGTCTCGTGGCTAATAAGTGTCTCAAGTGTCTGAGGCCAAATTTGAATTCAGGTCCTCCTGATTCCAGGGCTGGTGCTCTATTCACTGCTCCACCTAGCTGCCCAGGATGGTTAATAGATTGAAAGTCCAACCAAAGAGGACAGGACAAATACCGTACTGATAGCTAGCTAAGCTTCTTCTATCCTCAATTATTTTACGAGCCTGGATCCGTGTCACTCTGAAGCACTTTGACATCATCCATCCTCCTTTCATTGCTATTTGCATTCACTCTATTATAATTTATGACCTCAACTTCATCTCTATCACCTCAACTGCAACGGGAGGGCCATAACTGAGGACTTCTCGATGCTCACTGGGGAAGAGAGTCTGTCAGAGGAGGTAGAAGCCTAGAAAACATTGTTTTTAAAGAGGAATTTTGTTTCATTTCTGACTTTGACAAGAATGCTGGCTTCAGATCTCTCAGAGGAATACCAGGTAAACTCATTGTCCAGAACCCTCTCCCTGTACACTGACCCACCCAGGGCTGACTCCATTCTCCCACTGCAGCTCAAGCTGGCCCTGGTCAACATGCAATTGGCCTCAAAGACTGTTTGCCAGAGTTTGGAATGGCTCCACATACCCCTGGAAACCCTCCACTCAGAATCTTATGTGGCACTGGACTGAATAGAAGAGCTTATAAGAGCTTATTGGAATTTCCCTTTATTTTTATTGGTCTTTTTTTCCCTTCTAGTGACCACTTAAATGTTTGTTGAAGAGTTTGTTAAGGGAACTAGGCTGACTATGATCTTTCATGTGGCCGTCTTAATAGCAGGCCCTCATTCAGGAATTTTTCTTCTCCTTCATCCTTTCCTCTCCCATAACAAATCAGTTGCCAAGTTTTATTCATTTTACCTCCACATTTCTAATATCCATAGCTTTCTTTTCACTGGTCCCTACTTCTGATATTGTCTCAATTTCCAAATCCTGGCCCAGTGGACCTTAGTTTCTAGAAGATTCATGGTGCACTCTCTCATGTCCACAGCATATGTGCACTTATTTTGTCCAGTTGTGACAAAGCAGAATTCTGCTTCTTTCACTGTTGCTGTTCCTGAACTGGGCTAAATCAACCACTATGGTTTAGTAAACAGTAAGTGAGATTCATACTGCATCTGAAGGTCAACTTGCACTTTGGTATCAATGGCCCACTTGCCTGAGGTCCTGTAGGGTCACTTTTTGTTTCCTCAGAAACCTCTCTTGGTCCATATGGTCTTTCTCTACTTTCCAAATTGAATGAATCAGTTCTGAGTAGCTAGGGGGAGGGGAGGGAAGAGAAAATTTTTCTATTACTCATGCATTTTCAGGTACAGCAAGAACATGATATCATATACAGTACCCTGGAGCACTTAATCATCAATCAAACAACAAGCATTTATAAAGCTATTACTATGTGTCAGGCACTGCACTAACTAGGGAAATGAAGAAAAAATAAAAACCGTCTCTGGCTTCAAGGAGCTTAGATTCTAATGGGAGACACAACGGGTATATAATTAAGTGCGTACAAGGTATCTACAGAGTGGATAGAAGGTAATCTTAGAGGGGAAGGCATTCCTTAAGGCATAAATTAGAGTTAGCTGAATGTGGTCCATGTGTTCCCACAATTACTAAACACTCGACCATGAACCTCTGGTAGCAGTTTCTTCAACCTAATCAAAAAGTCAGAGGCCTTTTGCTACTAACATGATCATATAGGCTATCTAGTGTTCACAGACATTAAGTAGCTTGAGGGCATTACATCTTCAATTCACAAACAATACTGAGTGGATCACCAGAGCCTAATCATCACCTAATTTCTCTGTATCAAGTGGTTCTAGATAAGCATTAAAGACTTCCTCTCCAAGTAATCAGAATGGCCTTCTCTTTATCAGACACCACCTAGCTGAACTATTTGAAAGACAACCTGTCTTACTTTCTGAACTTATGTTCATTTTGATGGTGAATCACTTCCCAAAGAGAAGACTGATGTCTCTAGGACACCGGCAGATGGTGAGAGTCCATCTCCTCAACAGGCTTTTACATCAGCCTCAATCTGTCCTTCTCTTGTCATGAGGGCTTTAAGAAAAGTCATCAACTCTTAGTCAGCAGTGAAGGCTTTAATAACTGATTTCCAAGTTCCCCTTTGTCTATTGTCTCCTTGGGGATCTGGACATGCACCACAGCTCCAGGTAGTTCACAAAGTACAATAGCTATTCTAATCTTCTTTCTTGTATGTTTTGCCCAGTACTTTCTACCCCTTGCCCCACAAGTTCATAACACACACAACGTAAAGTTTTTTCCAATATCATCATCACCAGAGTTCTTGGGCACCCTCCAAATCAACTGTCATGAATGAGGGTCATGTGTCACCACCAGAATAAGCTTTCCAATAAGATGACAGTCATGGTGGCATTGTCACTTCAGTAGAGTAAGCAATGACAGTTCAATACCTCATGCAAGGTACTTTAACACAATTATACAGTGGTTCCTTAAATCAAAGTGCCTGGATTGCTAACAGACCTCAACCTGTGACAAAAAATGTCACCAAATTATTACTTAGACATTGAAAGAAAAAATAAGTCCTTAATGCTTCTAGTATAAACAACTTAAGCAATGTAATTTATTGTTGCACGTCTACTAATGTACAAATGTACACAGTCTTCAAAAGATCAAGATAAAAACAACTTCACTGGATCCCTGCAGTATCTTTAGTTCAATCCAATATAATCTATAAACCCATACTTGTAAGGATCTTGAGAAAAAAAATTCCACAAATATATTCTCTACCAACAGACCAGACAGGGACAATAAACTAAATAGCAAAGCATTTAATTGGAAAAGAAAAGCAAAGAAAAATAAAGTAGAAGAGTCAATCTCAGCCCCACCCTTCATACACACAAAGGTACACTAACTCAGATTTCCACTCTGGTGGGGAAGGGAATACAAATGGAACTCCAAGATGAGGAAGGTTGCATTATAGCTAGAACACATCTCCTGCTTCTGTCTCCCAGCAAACAGCTGCACTTCTGCTTCTCAGCTCTGTATCTCAGTCTCTTGAGTGTGCTCCCAGAGTCCCTCGTGCTGCTGCCACTCCATCCCTTCTGCACAGCTGTCGTGTGGAACGGTGCCTTCTTCTCTGCCAAGCTGCTGCTGCCATCTGTTGTCTGTTGGGGCTGTCATTTTCTGCTTCGGCTGCTTATTCTAGTGAGTGGAAGGAGAAAGAAAATCGTGTTATTCTTTTGTGACATTACCTGTACCAACACCACTCAAGGACTAATCAACACATTTTCAACTTCTTTGTTAGTCAAGTCTTAATTCCTCCCACCAGACTGATGAACAAAATTAGTATAGAATTCATGGTTTGTAAACATCCTTCGATGATGCAGGTCAGCAACTCTTTTGCAACTTATAGGCTTAGAGGGCTGAAGTTAAGTAAATGATCCCACCATCACACAGTTAATAAGAACTGAAGTCATCCTAACTCCAAGACTAGTCTTCTAGTCAACATACCATAGGGCATCCCTCAATGAGCATGTGTCTGTTTTATGCCTCACTTGATGTCAACACTCAACGGAGCACTACAAAAAGCTATCTCCACAGTGGTATGCCAGAGAATCTAACATTAAAATAATTTTAATATATGTGTGGAAAATGCCAGGCTTGTAAAGAACATTTATGGCTCTATTGTTTTGCTAATTCAAATATTTTAAGCTTTTTTAAATCAACCTGCATTCTCTCTCCCCCCCCCTAAAAAAAGACAGTACATATCTCAGCTAGAATGCTGAAAGTTGTGATCGTAAGTCACTTAACCCCAACTGCCTTGCCTTCCCCCCTCAAAAAAAAATTAATTTTCAAAAGCCTGTATGTTCCTTGTTCATATCTTCATCAAAGAAAAACTCATTTGCACAGGTTACACTCACAAAGATTTTATAGAGATGAGAAAATTAGAATATAGTGATGTTATCATTTTGGAAGCTTGTTTTGGACAAAAGGGGTAAATATACTCTATTTTTATTCTTTTGAAATCTTCCTCTCTGAGATATCTTGAAAATATATACCTAAATGTCTTTAAAACTGTAGCACCTCCCACATTTATTTCTTCTTGCATATACTTCATCAGATCCAGCCATTCTTCATCTGGCTGCCAGATGAAGAAACTGCCATGTTTTTGCATAGTATACCAGGTACTGAAGTATTCAGATCAAAGGTAATAATTCTACTACTGTTACTGATGAAAACAATACCATATAAACGTTGACATGGGGGTGGGTAAATGGCACAGTGAATAGAGCACCGGCCCTGGAGTCAGGAGGACCTGAGTTCAAATCCGGCCTCAGATACTTAACACTTAGTAGCCATGTGACCTTGGGCAAGTCATTTAAGGCTAACTGCCTGCCTTCCCCCCTCCAAAAAGAAAAAAAAATTAAAATAAAACAAACACTGACATATGTTTCATTTTACGTGGTAGTTGTCCTCCGGGTTTCATTTATAAATGTTTTCAATATAAATTAATTAGCTAAATTTCATACTAAGCTCTCTAGGCTTGTTTTTCTTTTCTCTCTAATGTTTTAAAAAAGAGTCTATACAGTACTTGTACTTTTATACTCTTAAATTTCAGTTGCCATATACTTGTGCTTTACAAGATTAAACATTTGCCATGTAATGCAGTTTCTGGGTTCTCTTGACCAACTTATTGTAACAATCATTATACATAAGTTAAATGCATCTATGAAATAATGTAGATTACTTTACTTTTTTCTACTTCCTATTTTCAGCAACAAGTTTAAAAATACATTCAGATTGAAACTATTGCAATCACAAATAGCATCTTCTCATTTTTATACTCTCTTCTAATTTATCATTTACTGTGAATTTTGCTCTAACAAGTAAATGATTTGACTGCTCACAGGCATCTGATTCTAAAATGACTGAAACAGCTGTAATTTCGGGGTTTCTGTCTACTAAAATTACATAGTCTCATTTCTCATGAAGTTGATTAATATTCACCGTGTCAAGCACCTTAAGACTCTTTTCTTGAAAAACTTTGTGAAATATTGATAGATGTGACAATTCTGACTAGTCTATATGCTTTTGGCATTCATTTCTTTTCTTATTTCCTATTCATTTCATTTCTTATTACCAAACTATCAATACCTTGTACACATCTGCATTCATGTCATGTTGGTTGAGCTTTTTTAAATCAACCCTTTACCCCCCAAAAGACAGGGGGGTCTCAGCTAGAATGTTTAAAGTTGTGATCTGCTATAAAGTAAATAATTTTCGGAGCAGCTAGGTGGTGCAGAGAATAGAGCACCAGCTCCAGAGTTAAATGAAATAAGAACATGCAGACCTCCAAGACAGAGAGAAAAAAATATCAGTCTTAAACTGGAGGCAGAGAGAGAAGAGACAGCTTTCAGACCTAGGTAGAAAAGAGCTTTGGGCATCCAGGTAGTGATGAAGCGGATAGAGTCCTGGGCTTGAAGTCAGAAGACTTATCTTTGAGAGTTCAAAACCAGCCTCAGACACTTACCAGCTGTGTGACTCTGGGCAAGTCACTTAACCCTGTTTGCCTCTGTTCCTCATCTGTAAAACAAGCTGGAGAAGGAAATGGCAAATCACTCCATTATCTTTACCAAGCAAACCCCAAAAGGGGTCACAAAGAGTTGGACACGAGTGAACAAAACAAAAAGGGAAGAGCTGTTCTTCACTGAGAGTTCAGGAAAGTAGGACAGGCTTTTCCAAGTCTGTCTTTTGGAGGTGAAGTGACCAAAAATGATGGAGCCAGACAGCCAAAGAACAGGAGTCTCTGCTTACTATACTGAAAGCTAGGGGAACAAATTCCAGAGAGCTACAAAGAGCAATTCTCATCATATTTTCTGATGCTATTAAGACTGACGTTAGCTTGAAGTATGAAGAGGGCACAAGTGAGCTAAGACCTCAGTTTGAGGAGACCCCCCCCCAAAAAAATAGTAGGCTGCATCTAACTGCACAACATACAATGTTTTCAGTTTCCTCTGAGGGTCAGACCTTAGGAAAGAAAAGGCAGAGGCAGGAAGGAGAGGTATAATGCTGCTTAAGGTACTGATTCAAGATCTCACATCAAGACTCATATATTTAGAAATGGCAGGGACCTTAAAGGCCCATATAACCCAATTGTCACATGTTACAGATGAGGAAACTGATGTCCAGATAACTTAATCACTTGCCCAAAATCATCCAGTTATGTCAGAAATGGAATTTACACTAAGGTCTTCTAACTCCTAAGTAAATGATCGTTCCACTGCACCACACTGCCTCTCAAACTCGTGTTAAGAACTAGCATGGGACAGTGAAGTAGAAGCCTTGCTTGTAGCACTTCTGGGCTGTAAGAGGCCTCACCAGGCTTCAGGTCCTCCCCTGGAGAGGAAGAGTGGGAAGAGATGGCTTTTCAGGTTCCTTCTAGTTCTAAGTCTGTGAACCCACAGAATGATGCTGAAGAATCCTTTGAAAAGGCTCAAAAAGGGAACTGAGCATCTTTATATTTAATAATCCCTTCTGCATTCTAAAATGATCTCCAATCCTCTTTTACCTCCTTATTTAAACTGAAAGGTAGCTGTCCCATGAAGGCCTTCATGTCCCATGTACGCCCTTGGAAGGCCAATCCTTTTCAATCTTCCACAGACTTATAAGGCCTGCAGTGCATGCAGATTCATGTTTCCCCAACCAGGGCCCTCAGGCTATTTTTCTAACACAATACCTCATTAATATTTTATTCTTCAAAGTCCTTTTTCTCCAAAGCACCCTTTCTCCAACTTTGTTGTCATCTCATGGCCCATAATTATCCCAAATTCCTCAACAACTTAAAGCACCTACTTTATAGTTTTTCCCCCTCTATCCTAGTCCCTCATCATCCTCAAAAGCTACAATATCAGTGTTGACCACCACACGAGTCTAACCCCTTAATTACTTGACCTTATCAATTCCAACAACTTTCTCTCCACTCTCACTTTAGCAATACCCTTGTGTACTAGAACTCACCATAATACTGTACGTACCACTTCCAAAAGTCTGAACTTTTATCATTTTATTCTCTAAACATAACCTCCTATTCTTTCACCTTCTCACTCCTTAACTCTCAATAAACCTAGTCATATTTATAGTGATCTCTAGTGCCCTAAGTCTTTCCCATTCTCCCAGGCTTTATCTCCCACTATGGCTTCACAAAGCCCTAACCCATCATCTGCCACTTTAATGTTTCACTGATCACCACCTTTGAAACAAAAACTTTCTGCCATTTTTCCCTATGATTTTGATTAAATCTTCAACTCTAGGCAATTTCCACCATCTCATTTCTCCACTTCTGCTCTAAAGTTGCTGAACAGCATAAAAAAAGATCAAAATACTAAGCTGATTTTATCCACAACTAAATTGTAGTGTATGATCACACTTGGAACTTAGCAATCATTCTATTAACTCATGTTCTAAGTCCCCACAATTTCTTTTCCAAACTTTCCTTTCTCATCAAGCCCACAAATTACTTTCCACTCTATTCAACTACTCCATCACCAAATAAACCTATTCACCGCAGCAGATTACAGCCTATTAATAGTTTTTTTCTTGATCCTTGATCACTCTGCAGCCTTTAGCATGTTCAATCACCTTCTTTTCAATACTGTCTTCTCTCTAGGTTTTCATGACATGATTCTGACCATTCCTATTCAGTTTCCTTTCCTGCATCTTCATCCAGGTCGTGCCCACTAACCATGGGTGCTCACCAAGGCTCTGTGCTAGGTCCTCTTCTCTTCTCTCTCTATACTACCGTGTTTCCCCGATAATAAGACCTATCCCGAAAATAAGCCCTCCCCTTACTGTGTAAGATTCCTCGAAAATAAGCCCTCCCCCGAAAATAAGCCCTATTGAGATTGCTACTGTAGTGAAGGTGATCCCCTGTGCTACACGCTACATCACGGTACCCTCTGTATGCACCACCCCCCCCGGTGAAACGCACGCCGTGCTCCGAGCTGCATTAGTGAGCGCGTCATCCTGTTCTTCCCCAGTGATTTGCTTGCTGGCACCATTGAGAGCAGTGCCGCGGAGGAGAGCTGAGGCAGGACAACATAAGCCCTCCCCTGAAAATAAGCCCTCTGGTGTTTTTCTTTCCAAAAAATTAATAAGACAGTGTCTTATTATCGCGGAAACACAGTATTTAATGTGGTAACCTCATCAGCTCCCATGAATTCAATTATCATCCATATGATTGATTCCCAGCCCTAACTTCTTTCCTGACCTCCAGTCTCAAAATTCCAACTGCCTACTGTACATCTCAAAATGGATGTCCCATGGACATCTTAAACTCGATGTGTCCAAAACTGAACTCATTATCTTCCTCCCAAGCCCTACCCTCCTTATAATTTTCCTATTTTTATCAAAAACACCACCATTCTTCAAGTCACCTAGGCTCACAACTTAGGTATTATCCTTAGCTATTCCTTTTTTCCTTCCCCATAGCTAATCAATTGCGAAGTCTCCTTTCACTTTTCCTATATGCTCCCTTCTTTCTTCTGACACTGGTGTAGGCCCTTCTCAAGTCATACCTGGACTATTACAACAGCCTGATGGTCAGTCTCCTGGATTCCAGTCTCTTCCACCCCAGACAATCTTCTACTCAGCTGTCAAACTGTTGTTCCTAAAGCACAGGTCTGATCATGTCTGTCGGTCTGTTTCACACACACACACACACACACACACAAACACACAAACACACAATGCCTATTCAATAAATTCAAGTAGATTCCTATCACCTCCGGAATCAAATATAATATCCTCTGGCATTCAAGGCCCTTAATAACATCCCCTTCTACCTTTCCAGCCTTCTTATACCTTATTCTTCCCCATATTCACTGTAATTCTGTGGCATTGGTCTCTTTGCTGCTGTTTTTTGAAGAAGGCAATCCATCTCCCCATTCTGGACATTTTCTTTTTGCTTTTTGGAGGGCAATTGGGGTTAAGTGACTTGCCCAAGGTCACACGGCTAGTTTTTGTGTTTAAGTGTCTGAGGCTGGATTTGAACTCAGGTCCTGCTGACTCCAGGGCCAGTGCTCTATTCATTGTACCACCTAGCCGCCCCTTATTCTGGACATTTTCAATGGCTGCCTCCAATGCCTAGAATTTTCTTTCCTCATTTCTGCTTCCTGTATTCTCTAGCTTCCTTCAAGTCCCACCTAAAATTCCATATTCTATAAGGCTTTCCCAATTCACCTTAATGTAACTTTCCTTTATTCATTGTCTCCAATATAGCTCACATATATATCTTTTTTTTTTCCATGTCATCTCCTTCATTAGAGAAGAAACTGATGTGTGAGAGAGAGAAAGACAGAGAGAGAATATAAATGAATGAGGGTTTGGGTTTTTTGGCCTTTCTTTCCATCCCTATCACTTAGAACAGTGCTTGGCACATAGCAGGAACTTATTACTTACAGACTATTACTTCACCAATAAGATTGAGACTACTGACTGGCCTCAACTCTTCTAATAACAATAACTAACAAATGCAGCAATTCAAAGTTGGCAAAGTATGTATTACTCATTGCTATTCCCTTTGTTTTTGGACCAGTTCTACTATTTTTCCCCCTTTTTTTGGATTTATGATTTCATAGGTGTAGGCAGCTTCTGGTGAAGAATTCCCTCTACCAGAGCAGACTGGCACCTGCTCTAAACCTTATAGTCTTACCAAGTTGCTTAGGACACCTGAGAGTTTAAATGTGATTTGCCTGTAAGTAAAAGAAACAGGATCTGATCCCATGTCTTTATCCACTATCATACTGCCTGTCATTTTCATTTCACCAAGAAGGAAACTGAGGCTGAGTAACTTGCCAAAGGTCAAAGAGTTAATGCATGTCAGTGGAATTTAAAAATAGGTCTTCCACATCAAGTCATCTGTATCCACTAAACCTCATCATCATTCATTCTCTTCTTCACCCACTTTAGAGGAAAAGCCTTAATGGACAAAAATAATCTTTCTACCTTTGTTCTTGATATCATTCCCATCATGTTTCCTCTAAAACCTGACTAATCTCTAACATACTTGCTCAGGCTCTCTTATCAACTGGGTTCTTCCCTTCTGTCTACAAATACACTAGGTGTCTCCCCCAAGACTAATTCCTATTGACAGATGACTGCAGTAACTACATATCTGGCCTGTCTCTTTCCTGATTATCAATTCCATGCATAACCAATACCTATTGCTTTTTCAAACTAAATGTCCCATGGGCATCTCAAACTCACTATGTCCAAAACAACTGTTTTCCCACCAAACCTCATTCTGAACTTCCTTATTTCTATGGAGGGTACCTGACATTGTTCTAGTGATCAAAATTCACCACTCGGCCTCACTTGCTTATACTATATATTCAACCATTCGCCAAATTTCTCCATTTCTCCATCCACATCCCTCACATCTATCTATTCCCTTCTTACTAGTCACACAACAACCTTAGTTCAGACCCTCATCACTTCTTGCCTACTAGATCTCCCTTCCTCAAGTTCACCCAACTCTAATCTATCCTCTATAGAACTGTCAATGTGCTTTTCCTAAAGCATGTCTGACCATATAATTTCCCTGCCCATAAACTTTGGTGGTTCCCTACTGATACTAGAATCAAGTATAAATTCTATTGTTTACAAAGAAAAACAACTTTGAAAGATTTAGACTCTGACAAACACAATGAAACCAATCACATTTCCAAAGGACTCATGCTGAAACATTCACCCTCAGAAAGAGATACAGTGGATACAGAGTTTGAAGGTATTTATGTTTTTTGGGTTTTTTTGGACATGGCTAATATGATTATTTGTTTTGCCTCATTATACATATTAGTAACTGGTTTGGGTTTTTCTTACTTTCTCAATGGATAGGGGAGGTAGAGGTGAGAGGGGGAGAATTTGGAACTAAAAATAAAATTAAAAAATTTTAAAACCTTGTTTGGCTTTTAAAATATTTTATAATTTGGTCTCAAATATAGTGTCATTATACATTACTATCCTTCCAACATTGAGTATGTTCTGCTCAAACTGGCCTTCTTGTTTCTTCACATACACTTCATTTTTAAACTCCATGACCTGGCATACCTAGAATGTACTCCTTCCTTACTTCGAGTTCATAGAATCCCTTACTTCATTCAGGATTTAACTCAAGCACTACCTTTTATAAAAAGATTTTCCTCATTCCCTTCAACTGTTGGTGCCCTCCTTAAATTGTATTTATTCTACATAGGCTTATATTTCTAAGTTTTCTCTTCCCTGATAAAATGTAAGCTCCTTGAGAAAAGATTATTTCATTCTTTGTATTTGTATCTCAAGTTTCTAACTTTGCTTGGTACAACAGCAGGCATTTAATAAATGATTGTTGACTGCAACCAAAACTATTTAGAAGTTTAAACCAGGACCCAAATGAGCATATTACATAGCTTCAAGTCCAACTGTTTGACTGTGACAAGCACTTTCCTAAAAGCTTTAGTAAATCTAAGCAGGCACAAGCACCCATTACACAGAATGCCCAAAATGTATTAAGAAATAGGGCATCATTTGGGTGGCAAAAGAAACTATGCAAAATAATTAGAACAATCTCATCTAAACTTCAGACCCATTATTAAAGCTACTGACAATCATTTATTTTTCATGGCAATAATGGGTCTCTAGGTGGTATTTCTTTTTGGAGAGCAATTGGGGTTGACTTGCCCAAGGTCACATGGCTAGTATTAAATGTCTGAGGCCATATTTGAACTCAGGTCCTCCTAACTCTAGGGCCAGAACTCTATTCACTCCGCCACTCAGCTGCCCCCCAGGTGGTATTTCTTACCTCATTTCTCACTACACATAGAATTAAAGCAAAAAGTGGCATCTTTGAGATCCAAAACAAAGGGAAGAAAGTAGTCTCTCCTATTCAATAATTCTTCATAAAAAGTAGCACTCAAGAACCCAGTTTGAAAAACCTGCTTTCCACATTGTTTTGATTTGATTACCAGATTTCAGCCTCATAGTTCAGATTTAAATGCATTTCATTGGCATTATAACTGAGTTTCAGCTGGTTTGGTTCCTATCAGAAAAGCAGAATCAGTGTTATGTCAGCAGAAAACTTTCAATGATATTGTCTCTCATCTGAAAAACTACAATTTTGTTGCTGATGTCACCTTTACATTTAAAGAAATAGTCTGTAAAGAATCAAATAATGATTTTATCCTATAAGGAAGTAAACCTACCTGTAATTACATTTGGACCTATAAGGCATAGTGAAAAAAATATTATGGTAAAGAGGCCTATGCAAAACTTTAACAATCTAAGATTTAATGATTCTTTTAAGAAAAAAAACAATTACTTTTTAATACAAAATAGGAATCAAATTAAATTCACCTTCACCTTCAAATATGTAAAATGAAAATGAAAAATCTATCAGCCTGCGATGAGTCATAAGTTGTGCAATACTATTAGACTTTACTTTAGATACCATTTAAGTACAAGTATTAGTTCCAAATCCCTGGAACTTGTCTCAATTCTTTTTGAAATTTTAATAGAGGAACTCTTCATACAATGAGTCTGACTACTGTTCTAACCCACTGGCTCAATAAATTACAAACTAATAATATGTTGTAATGTTTAAAATTAAGAACAGGGAAAAACTGATTAGTTGAACTATGAAAAAGGAAGTTTAATTAAATAATGGTATCTTTAAGGATTTATCCTCAGCTACTACACATATTACACAAACAATTAGGGAAAATTTTTAGAGAAAGGAAGCAACACAAGTACCTTTAAGCAAGTTGCGCTTGTTAGATAAATTTCTGTTAGGGCAAATAATCTCTGCCACAGAAGTGCCCAGTAAAATAGCATATTTGAATAAAGTTCCAGAGAGGTTAGCGAATAACATGACAGTTATCTTCGATTGGTGGAGGTGCAGCTTGGAGATGAGAGTAGGGAGAAGAAAGTCACTGATAAAACTGAAAGGAACTTTTAAGTGTAACCACTTTGAAGGGTTAGGGAAAAAAAACCCGAAGAGCCACCATTTTGGTCTCAAAGGACCATTGCAGTTAAGCAGTTACAGCACATTTAACACTAAAAACTGAAGACCAACAGCTTTTTCCACCCTTCTGATGCAAAAATTCAGTAGTCCACACAGTATTTCCATACACACACAAAAAAAATCCTTAAAATTGTCGTGTAAGCAAACCAAAGGAAATAAATTGCTACAAAACACTCCATTGTTCTTCGATGAAATTTTTCAAGTGTCTGACTTCTAAAAATGAGTTTTTTTAACTGAAAAAAAAATCAAATGAAACAGTGTTTAAAGTATGAAAGGTCAGTCACGTTTCACAGCATAATTGTCGCAATAACTTATATACTGCATTGCCAAGTCACAATTCAGCCATTTCTTTAACAGTGTACAAACAAAGTCCTTGGTTATATTTATAGTATAAAGTCTGCTGTAGATATTTTAAAAACTGGTTTATACCCCAAAACTCCAATATTATATCTCCGTTTTCCGGGTTATTGTAACACGAATAATCTTAACGACGCAGAGGTTCAAGTTTTCGTAACTTCACTGTAGATCTCGACAACAAAGCATCTTGATTGGAAGAATACACCATATCTGGGGACCGGAACAATACTCTGCCGCGATGATTAAATACATAAAAAGATGGGTGGTTCCTTAATGTGTCAAGAGTCTTATTTTTCAGTTCTGAAGTAGCATCCATGTCTTTAAACTCCCCTGCAAGATGGACTATACCATAACAGGTAACTGCAAAAGCCATCAGCGTTTGGAGGACGATATCGATGGGCAGATCTTCATCTTCCTTTTCTGTTAGGCGCATATAGGAACGATGTTGCGCAGCAGAGAAGGCAGCGTGGGCTAGCGCGAACAGGCCCAGCCCCACCAGCCCTTTCCACAGAGAAGTAGCCATGATTCCCGAGGAACGAAGGGAACAGCTACGGCGACTACGACGGTGACTGCGACGGCTACGTAGCTCCTCCTGCGCCCGCGGCTTGTGGCGCTAATGGCGCTGAGTGATGACGTCACGATGCTCAGCGAATGGAAAAAGCGGAAGGAGAGAGGGAAGGGAGGGGGAAAGGAAGGAAGGAGGAGGGAGCAGAAGAAGAGGGAAGGGAAGGGCACGCCTGGGGGAAAGGACACGAGATTCTAAGGAGGTCTCGCGGGTTTTTGTAGACCCCGTGAGGAACGAAAAGAGCCGGATAGCCTTTTTTTTTCTTTTTTCCCTCCCAATCGTAGTCCTCTTAGTCCTCTGCAGCACGTAACGTTTGAACAAAATTTACGTCGTGTCTTCTTCCCAGGCCTGTCCCACGCTGTGGAAAGGGCGTTGGCTTGTGCGTCACAGGACCTGAATTCTTCCTCGACCTCGCCGCTCCTGCCAAAGTTCCTCCCCTCTGCGGTTTAATTTCGTCATCTTTGTGTAAAATAACTAGATGACGAAGATAATAGCAAACAATATTTGGAATTTATATAGCTCTGTTCAATCCCCTTTTAGCTCTGAAGCTTAATGCCACATTTGGTTTCCTCCGGTTCCGGGGCCCTGTTTTCTCCGCCCTACCCCTCTCCCAGATTTCTTTCCGTGGCCCTTTTCGTTTTATATTGGCAATTTTATTCACTCCTAAAGGTTCAAAAATTATCTCCATCAACATGACCGCCGAATTTATCTAAAAATTGTGTATAAAATTAAAAAATATTGTGTATATCAAAATAATTTCGAAATATTGTGTACCTTAAATTATTGTTATAAACATAGCACCCCAAAATATTGCAGATATATAATCTCAAAATATATATTGTGTGTATGTCATTTTGTGTATATGTCATTTTATGTGTATATGTCATTTTAATGGAGATAATTTTTGAAAACTTAGGAGTGAATAAAATTGGCAAGAGTGTGCAAAAGGGCATGGGAGGAATCTGGGAGAACAGATACACATACAATGTTTTAACATAGATATGATATATGTTTTATATAGATGTATAAAATTGCCAAGGGAGAGTGAAAAGAACCATGGGGAAAACCTGGAAGAAGACCTGATAGCTATATAAATTAGAGACAGATAATGTAGAGGTAAATACATAGAAGTAAATCTCCATCCAACTATGCTGCTGATACCTCAAATTCAACATATTGCTGTCTACTGAGTATTTTTCCCTCTAAATTTACCGTTTCTCCTAGACTTCATTATTTGTTATTGGCAACACCATTCATTCATACTTCCATGTGCAAAATTTTTACTTCCTTCTCTGCTGTCCAGTTACTAAGTCCTGCCAACTTTCTCTACAGTATCTTCTGTATCATTCTCTCTATTCCCAGAACTCCACAACTCTCCTCAACATCTTGGATTACTGCAGCAATCCCCTAACGAGGTTTTCTGCCTCCTTTCTCTTCTCCCTCTAAGGCCTTCCTTTTTTTTTTTTTTTTTAGGAGGGAAGGGTAGATAAATTTCATTCTTTTAAATTAAATGTTTATTTATTTTTTTTACATTGCTGGCTGTCCCAAGGACTCTCCACCCACCAACCCACACATTTAGAGCTGTCCCCCCACAACAAAGAAGTACAGCTGAGCAAAATACATACTTTGGCTATGTATGACAAGGTAGGTATTGAAACCTAGTCTATCCCTTTCCTACCAAGAGGAAAGAGATACAAATCTTTCCATTATATATATTTTTTAAAATATGGTGGGAGTTGTACAAGCAGGGGTACATCTAGGGAACATGATGGGGACCCCTTATTTTTTTTTAAAACCAAAGTCATCCTTTCCTCTATCTTATGCTTCACAAAATGGCCTAATACTCCTATATCCTCAGCCCTCTGGTAGATAAACTGGATTAGATTTTGGAGATTAAGTTTGCATTAATACTAAGGAGGAGCTGCACTTTTTCAAACTTAAAACATATCTTCTCTAATCCCCTGGGGACATGTATACATCAGGTCGGAGATCCTTGATTTACATGACAACTTCTCACCTTGACAGAATGCTAGGTTCAATAGCAGAAAAATTCTCTCCTTAATTCTTAAAGCAAATAATTGAAAAGAAAAGAATAGTGTATTTGGAGGAAAATTCTAAAAAGAAAAAGGGACATGCTAATATCTTTTTTTCTGCTCTATTTTGTTTTGAGATATGATGCTTTTTGAAGACACTTTGTTAAGTTTGAACTAAGTGAAGACCCATTTCTATCCAAACTGCTTTGGAATAGATGGTATAGTCTCTTGACAGCCTTAAGAATTGGAGTCAGCACTTTAACCTTTGCTAAAGCAAAGTCCTCATTCTGAAAATGCTTTCCAGGCCATGGGTTTAGAGAATGCTAAGGAACACTGAACTGAACATGGAGGGTTATGCTACTTTGATTTTTTTTTTTTACCAGACCTATGATTTCATAGGTGAGATGAGAAACTTCTTCTACCAGTACATGTCAGCACCATCTTTGCAACTTAGTTTTAAAGTTGCTTAGTGATACTTAGAAAAGTCAAGTGATTTGCCCATGGTCATAATAGCCAGCAAAAGTCAGACTTAAACCCTGATCTTTCTAATTCAGAGGTCAGCTTTCTATACACTATGCCACCTCACATTTAAAAATAAAGGAAATCAGTTCCTTAAAAGTGATGGCTGTGGCTTCAGTAGATGAAGGGGGAAAACCACACATATAAAACCTCACAAGTCAATTAAGAAAAAAAAATACATGCTGGAAGTGTATGCTGAATATTTTGTCCCAGAGTGGTACAGTAGATACAGCCCTGGACCTGAGTCAAGACTTAGGTTCAAATGCAGCCTGACACTTACAAGCTGTGTGGCCCTGGGCAAATCACTTAACTTCTGTTTGCCTCAGCTTACTCAACTGTAAAATGGCAATAAAGCACCTCCCTCGAAGAGTTGTGAGGACTAAATATTTTATTTTCAAAGTCCTTAGCAAAGTTCTTAGCACATAGTAGGTGGTATTTAAATGCTTATTTTCCTCCCCTCTTCAGACTGAATGCCTAGGGATCTCAGGTTGGATAAGTGATTATCTTTTGCCAGTAGATCATCATGATATAAAATTTTGATTTCTTTTTTCAATAGAGCTTTGGAGGGTAAAGAGACAAAGGACTTCTAGAGTTTATAGGGAATGTAGGCCAAGAAGAGAAAAAGATGCTATGGTTAGAATCTGGCCAGTCTGCCCCTTTTACCTGCAGAGGGCAGTCAAAAGACAGAAATGATGCAGCATTTACTGTTTGCTCTATAGAAATAAGGGAAACAGCAGCTGTTTCCCACTTTCTTTAATCAAAAACAATTTTCTCCCATAAAGTTGATTACAAATTAGGAGTGTTTTGAGTTAAGCATTAAGATTGAAGTCCTCCCTTCCCCCTAGACACATCTTAAAACTTTTAAAAAATAACAAGGAAAGTGGATACTCCTTGGACAGTGAGTAAACCATAACCTAAAAGGGAAATTTAATAAGAACCTAACACATAGCAGGCATTTAATGTTTATTGAATTTAACTGAATGACACTATCACAGAGTGGTGTGGTTAGGTTTAAGAGCTAAGTCACATACCTCATAGATTTTTAGTGCTAATTTAATTAAAGTCATTTTTTTGGGACCTTGTTACTTCATCTTTAAAATGATGTGATTGAATTAGATGATCTCTAGGATCCTTTGTATATCTACCATTTTTTGAGTCTGTAAGAAGTATTTTTAACCTATTTCTTCATTTTAAAATCACAGTAGCCAAAGATCTTTATCACATTAGGAAAAAAAATACAAGACCTTATCAACTAAAAGAAAAAGTTAGCTTCATCATTTTTATAGAGCTGACAAGTGTGATCACCCTAATGCTTTTTTTTTTTTTGCTTTTTGGAGGGGGGAAGGTAGGGCAATTGGGGTTAAGTGACTTGCCCAAAATCACACAGCGAGTTTTGTGTTAAGTATCTGAAGCTGGATTTGAACTCAGGTCCTCCTGACTCCAGGGCCAATGCTCTACTCACTGCACCACATAGCCACCCCTCCCTAGTACATTTCTAAATAGAATCCTGTTTATGCCCAAGAACACAAGATAACCACTTAAAATAGCTTTATTTTGTTTTGTTGGGGTTTTTTGCTTAATATGGATCAACAGCATGATATGGCAGCCAAGAAAGCTAATGTAATCTCAGGCTGCATTCAGACAAAGCAATCAGACCTACAGAGATAATAGTTTTGTGATGGAGAGGCAAAGAGAAAAGACTTCTGGAGTTCATGGAGAATTCAGGTGGGGAAAAGAATGAGATGCTATGCCATGATCAGACCACACCTAGAATATCATGTTCAGTTCTGAGCACCACATTTTAGGTAGGGCATTGATAACCTGGAAAATGGCTAGATAAGGGTAACCAGGATGATGATGTGTCTGGAGTTCATGTCATGTAAAAATCTATTAAAAGAACCAGGGATATTCAGACTGCAGAAGAGGAGTTGTTACTGCCTCAATGTCAATGTGGCAGGAAGTCTCCAGTGGAGTCCTCAGGGCTGTAAGCTTGCCCTATGCTGTTTAACATTTTTATCAATCACTTGGATAAAGGCATAGGCAGCATACAGATGACACAAAGATTAAAAGGATAGCTAAGTGGAGATAACAGAACTGATCCAAAAGGATCTTGAAAGCTAAAAAGCACTGTAGTGAATTCATAATATATGAATTTCAGTAGGGATAAGTTTAATCTTAAACTTGGGTACAAAAAAATAAACTTCGCAAGTATAAGATGGGAGAGTCATATGTAGATAGTTGTTTCGAGAGAGATTTGTGGGCTTTAGTGGACTGCAAGCTCAATTATGAACAAATACTGTGATACAGATGCCAAAAAAGCTAACGTAACCTTATGCTGTAATGAGAGCACATAACTCCCAGGAATAAGGGGCAGGGGAGCGACAGTCTCCTGAACTGTATCATATCAGATCTCATCTGAAGTATTGTGGTCATTTCTAGGAAAAAGTTTAAGAAAGGCATTAGGCTGTTGTGTAAAGGAAGAATTTGACTTGTTCCATTTGGCCTCAGAGAGCCAAACCTAGGACAATGGGAGAAGTCGCAGAGGCAGATTTAGGCTTAACGTTAAGAAAAATTTTGCAACAATTACAGCTGTCCCAAAGTGGGATGGCCTGCCTTGAAAAGTTGTAGGTTCCTTTTCCCTGGAGATCTTCAAGGACATGCTAGATCACTTTTTTGGTATGTCATATTAGGGATTCCTTTTGTATATAGATTGAACTAGGTAGTCTCTGAGTCTCCCTTTTTACTTTCTAATTCTCTTTTGTGACTTTAAAGAACATAAGAGATGTTGTCAAATATGCATGAAGGGTTGTAATTTGGAAGAGAATTGACTTCTTGGCCCAAGTGGGTAGATTTAGAAGCAGTAGAGGGAACTGGAAAGACAAACTGTCACATTGAATAAAAGGAGAAACTTCCTAACAGAGTTATCCAAAAGTAGAAAGGGCTTTTCACAAGGGAGGTGGTGTGATTCCCTTCATTGCACATCTTCAAGAAAATACCAGATGCAATATTGGAAGGGGCACAGAAAGTCAAACAAATACATTGTTAATAGAACTATTAATTGGTTCTATCATTCTGGACAGCAATTTGTAATTATGCTATTAAAAAAAACTGACTCAAAAGTACGTATCTCTTGACTCAGAGAGGATTCTTATTCCGGTATAGGTTGGCCTAGACCTGTGGCCTATGATGAGGTCCCTTCCATCTCTGAGATTCTATAATCCTGCCCTTTAGTTCTACTTTCTATGTCACTTTATAAGCAGGCTGACTTTTCATAATATGCCACTCATGAAATGGATGGTAATAGAGAGGAACCCAAAGCAGAAAACTAGTGTTACTGTTACATACCAGTGACCTGAAACTGATAACTTCCCTGATCCCTTTATAAGGTGGGCATAATCTTTGCACTATTATATCCCACAGGCTTGTTATGAAGACTAAATGTAATAATATATGTGAAAATAGTAATACTAAGTAAATATAAATTGTTAACTAGGCTAAAGGCAATAGTGTATTGCATTAGTAATGTGAAGACCTTGTAATGGTATGACATTTTGTACTTTTTACAACACTTTTATAGCCATTACTATATAATACCTACCCTATGTAGAAAAGCATCATACCCGTTTTAGAGATGGGAAAAACAAGAGGTAGAGTGATTTTTCCAAGTTACTCCACTAGTTGGTGACAAAGCCAGGTCCTCCTGACTCCCAGTCAATAGTGCTTTCTCCCACTCTTATGTTGTTAACTAACACTGGCACTGACAATCTGCATTATAGTAACAAAGAAACAAGCACAGAAAAGAGGCAAAAAAAACACTGGGATCCTTTAGAGGTATTATTTCAGAGTTTTTCTTTCCAAAAAAATGAGGAAGATGATGCTCTTCCCTACTTCAAAGGAATGTCCTGAGAATTATCCCTAGAATCCTGTTGTGTTTTGGGTTCATTAGAAGAACAAGACTATAGAATATAAGATTGTTCCTTTATTGACTGAAAGCTTTTACTGAAGTCTGGATTTGGGGGTGAAGGAGGGTTGAAGAAGGTAGTAGACATTTTACTGTGTCTACTACTACTTACTATTTACTGTGTCTACTACTACTTACTATGTCTACTACTACTTAATTGCTTAAGAAGAATTATCAGTTAGAGTTGAAAGGGGCTGAACACAAACACAACATTTATTTTATTATCATTTCCTGTAACAGTGAATTAACTAGTCTTTTAAAACTATCCAAATATGTTTTAACTTTACCTGTGAGTTAGGGAACCACCCTGAAAAGAGCTACATCTTCAGCCATTATAATGGCAGTGGGTTTTTCCTCCCCTGTGTAAATAAATAGTATGCTATTCTTCACCAGGCCTTTAGTATTGAAATAAACTAGCTGTGGACTGAACTCCTTGTAGTCAATACAAATATTATCACCAGGCTGTAGTCATCATTCTCGACAGCTCAGACCCATAAAAATCTTCCTGAGAAACAGAAAATCCTTTAGCCTCAGTGGGCTTTTGCTACTATGCAAAACAGGGTATGCACATGGAAGGGTATTATAGAGCATTATTTCAGAGTCCTGCTGTCAATGATCTAAAGGGATTGCCCTTAAGTTTTCCCAAGACATGTGAACTACAACCCACCCTTATCTATAAGCATATAATCCTAAAGAAGTATGAAATAGAATCAGTTGTACTAGAGTACCAAACATCAACATGAATTCCTACCAGGTATGGGAAAGACAGGGAGCCTCAGAAGTCTCCATAGAGAGATCCACAACTCCCATTTCCCTCTCTGCTCTTACATTTTGTACTGTGAGTCACTTTGGGGAAGTTCACCAAATAAAGGAAGCCCGGACTATAGCAACTTCCTTTCCACTCACTAATTTGGTGGCTATGACGGTGACAAGATTAAAGTACAAATTCCAGTATGCACTATCCCAGAAGCATGTCTACTATAAAAAACTAAGAATTAGTGCTTTCTTATTACACTTGAAATATTTGATAGAACAGAGGGACAAGTGGAAATGTTCTGTGTATGGTATTAATACCACTACAGACACAAAAGTCATTTTTCTCTGCCAGATGTTGGGAAGAGTAATTATAGCAACACAGGATGAAATCCCAAGACCACTTCTCTCTTCCATTTCTTTGTCTTAGTTGTATGAAAGGTAATTGATTAACCTTGGAGGAATATTCAACTTGGCAATTTTCTCAAGCCCTCTGACTCCAGTCGCCTTCCTCAAGCTCACTCTGCAAAGCTGTGACAAGGTCAGAGGTGTCTCTGGAGAAAAAGAAGAAGACAAGGACATATGTGAGTAAAGTTTAAAGAGCAACAAACACTGAGGTGACTGGACCCCCAAAGATTATAGATATCAAAATTCTAAAGTTTTGTACCTGTATCTTTCAAAAAGTCTCAATTATAAAGCAAAAAGATTTCAATTCAATCAGCAAACAACTTATTTTTTTCTGTGGGAGGTACAAAGATCAACAATTACTCTCAGCAGGCTTGTAAATAAATAACAGGGAGTCAATGAAAAAAGAGCAGGAACTAGGATTTTACCTTGGAATACATGGCATTCTAACTTATCATCTAGACCTATCATATAAGGCAGGATTAGTCCATGAATAATTAACTCATTTTCTAGGACAGTGATCTCCAAAGTGGGGACTCACCAAGCAACCACATAATCTGGGGAAGTCTCTTCTCCAGGTTACCTAATCACGGAGTTGTCTTCAATACAATACACCATGGTTTTCACCTTTTGAGACCCAAAACTCCATAACTCTGTTCTCTCCCCACTCTATGCAAGCTCCAACCTCCCAATTTCTGCACTATGTGTCAGCTCTTCTGGGTGTTTATAACCTAAGTGTGACCAAGAAACCCCCAGTAGGCACAATTTGAAAAATTCCCTTCTGCCTCCAGAAAACCCATGGCTGGGGGGAGTGAGGGGAAGGGAAAAGAAAGGAATGGGGGTCTCTTACCCCCAGGACAGTTCATGACTAAAGAGAAACCCCTCAGCTGGCTCTGAGATAGTCTGAGTAAAAGCTCTGCACCATTACTTCTTTTTGAGGATGACTACATGAATTGCTCAGAATGAACAGGCATGCATGGATTGTGATCTGCATTACAGATCTCAATTTTCTTTCCCCAAAGACCTTCCTCTCTTTCAATCTTCCTTACTTCTGCCAAGGACACCACCCAGTCACCTAGGTCCACAATCTCAGTGCCATCCTAAACTTCTCAGTGTACCACATCTATAGTTACCCACCTCTGCAAAAGGAGGAGGTGAATTCTCGTGTCTATATGCTATGGGAAGTAAAAAGATAGGCATGTGCCCCACAAAGCTTGTAAATAAATGGCAGGGAGTCAAGGAAGACAGACCAGGAATAATTCATTGGACCTAGAGTCAGGAAGACCTGAATTCAAAACTGACTTTATTTACTAGCAGTATGACCCTGGGCAAATCACTTAATCTCAGTCTGCCTCAGTTTCCTCATCTGTAAAATGAGGTTAATAAGATAAAATGAGATAATAAATGTAAAGTTCTTTGTAAACCTTAAAGTGCTATATAAATGCTAGCTAGCAGAGCAGCAGCAGCAGCAATAGTAGTAGTATCTCTTTCAGGGCACTTTGGTCATTATAATTACACAGCATTTAGTTCCTCTTTTATAACTGCTCTTTTAATTTATGTTGCTATAGTCATTGTGAATACTGTTTTTCAAATTCTGCTTACTTTACTTTGCATTAGTTCATTTAAGTCTTCCCATGCTTCCCTGAATTCTTCACATTCATCATTTCTTATAGGGAAGTAATATTAAATTTAAACATTTTGGTGAATATAGGAACTATCTTTTTATCTTTGACCTCCCTAGGATAAATCTACTGCCCAGCTACAGGATGTCTGAATCAAAAGTTATGGGTAATTTAGTCACTGTCTTAGCATCCACCAGCAGACTACTGCCATATTTTATTATCTATGTCAGTTTGTTGGGTATGTAGTGAAACTTCAGGGCTGTTTTGAATTGCATTTTTTACTATTAGTAATTTGCAGCAGTGTTTCATATGGTTGTTAATAGTATATAATTCTTTTGAAAACTGTTAAAATTCTTTGACCACTTATCCAGTGGGAAATGGCTTTTGGTGTTTTAAGAAACTTCTTTAAGTTTCCAAAATAGCTTCATATTAAACAAAGATGATGTTTTACAATAAGGGGAAAAATAACTGCTTTTGGAAAGAAATTTGTCCTATGGAAAGTCTACTTTGAAAATGATTTTTGTTGCTGAAAACTATGCATATCACCTATAAAAACTCTTAATATTTGCGTATTTTAAAAATCTGGGAACAATTTTCTAACTTGCTTCAATATATTTCAAATAGTTTTTAACCCATTTGTTAAAAATATGTAAGTGCAGCACCTTCAGATTAGTTTGCAAGAAATCACTAAGGGGTAATAAAAATTTACTAGCTCAATTTTAACAAAAACCTTGTATAACTGATAGATGGGGTTGAACATGAGTATTAATATTTAATAAGTAGGGGCGTCTAGGTGGCACAGTGAATAGAGCACTGGTCTTGGAGTTAGGAGGACCTGAGTTCAAATGTGGCCTCAGTTACTTAACACTTACTAGCCATGTGACATTGGGCAAGTCACTTAACCCCAACTGTCCTGCCTTCCCCCCTCCAAAAAGCAAAAAATAAAAATATTTAATAATAGAACCACCATATTTGGAATGATGTAACTTTGGGAAAGATGCTTTTCAGGAGTGACAGTAAATTAGAACCCAAGTGTCAAAGTGAACTTAAACTATGCACATGTATATAATGTATAAATTTTTTAAAAGGATAATTATATTGGGGTAGAACTAAAATTTTTTTTTTTTTACTGATGAGATAGACAATCAAAAATAATGGAGACTGTTGTGCTACAGGACTAATGAGACTAAAGTTAAAGGATTAATCTCCTAGAGGACAGTTAGCTACATTCTGTGTTTCAGGTCATATTGAGTCTTTTGACCTTGGACAATTATCTTGAAAAGGCAGACTATGGATGACAAGACACTTCAGAATGTATCAACACAAACCCCATGACCACAGCTTGAAAATTATATGCATATTATAATCTTCTTTTGCATATATCGATTAAGAGGTTAGAATCTAAGTTTCTTGCAAACAGGAACTGTTTCATTCATAGTATTTGTTTCTCCAATGCCAACCACAGCACCTGGCACATAGTAAGAGCTAAATAAGTACTTGTTAATTGATCAACTGTATAAAGAACAGAGTTGTATGACTGGTGAATGAATACTTAGCTGTAGCTAAGTAAATAATTATTCATAATAATTATTAAATGAAGGATTAAAATTCTGGATGAGTAAACAGATCCAGGTCCTGGTTAGCAAAACATATGGTAATATTACCCCCGAAAGAATTCAAAGCTTGACTTACTTTCATAATACTCAAAGCATTTAGCAGAAGCACTACTGCTCCAAGTATAATCAGAAGGCTTCTTTCCTCGATTGTCCCGGGCATAGATGTTCCCTCCAAATTCAACTAGCATCTCAATTAGATCTACATTCTTTACTTTGGCTGCATGATGAAGAGCTGTCTCATGCAATTTTGCTGCATTCACATTGGCTCCTGAAATACAAGAGGGAGAAACAAGAGACAGGTACCAGAGGCATTATCACAGAGTTAAGAGGAATACCCTTCTAAAATGTCCATACCATTTCATCCAGAGGTTGTACTGCTAAGCATATACCCCAAGGAGATTATTAGCAAAAAGAAAGGCCCATTTATAGTAAAATACTTATAGCAGCATTTTCTGTAACATCAAAGAACTGGCCTATGTATTGGAGAATAACTAAACTGTAATGTATGAATGTAATGGAATATATTATTTTTCTGTAAGAAAAGACAAACATGATGAATCTAGCTAGAGAAACATGAAAAGACTTATATGAACTGATGCAAAGTGAAGCAAGCAGAATCAGGAAAGCAATGTGCACAGTGCTAAGTGAATAAAAATAAAGAACAACAAAACAGTCAAAAGTGAAATTTGCACAATTATGAAGAATATATTTGGAACCAAAGACATTTCCCAGATCTACATGCGAGGAATATTGAACAAATGTTTTTTTTTTTCTCTCTCAATATACTGATTTGTTTTGCTGAATTTTTTTCCTTCTCTTCTTCTTTTTATTTTTTTGAAAAATTCTTCGTCATATGACTCTCCTTCCTGGGAAAAGATAAAGGGAAAAATCTAGACAATGTACAAACAAAAGATATCAATAAAAATTCATTCTCATTGTCAATAAAAAGCTGATCTCTTTTGAGTGGCTGAAAATGTGATTGAAAAAGCACTGTCGTACTCTACAATTTCATGAAATCAACACAATGTCACTTATAAATTTAAAGACCTTGAAGACTTCCCCAACTATATAAGGAATTCATTTTCCATTTGTATTCTCTGAAGGAAAATTTCTACAACAATGGTAAGTACCTTTGATAAACATTTCTCTGTGAATTCCCTTTACAATGTCTGCAACAGATAGTCATTCATAATTTTTTCTGCTTAAATACCTTGAGGGATGAGGAATTTATTACCTATTAAAGCAGTTAATTCAATTTTAGGACAGCTCTTACTGTTAATTAGGAAGATTGTTCTCATACTTAGCTGAAATCTGCTTTTCTGAAACTTCTAGCCATTGGTCCTAGCTTTGCCCTCTGCAATCAAACAGTGGCCAAGCTGCATATGATAATGCAGATGTTAAGTTGCTAAACCTTGGTTACTACTACCTGATTACCCTTTTATATGCAGTCATATCTATTGCTTTTCTAATTTCAAGACACCTAGAATCTTAACCTAAGGGAAGTCAGGTGAATAAATTAATGAGAGAATTGAAAAAAAAAGTTCACTGAAACTATGCTAAAAGGGAAGTAGGGACATTTTCTTAATTAGCCTCTGTTCAACTCCTTCCAAAAACTCAAAGAAAAGTTCAGTATTTATACACAGTTGCAATTTATAAATACTCAACTCTTATGTCTCATTGCCTCTTTTCTTTGAAAACTAAGAGCAGGTGAGAACAAGTTCCCAAGTAGAATTTATATATCAGTTTGGTTCTCAGTCACTAGCACCAAAAAACCTTTTTGACTTAAGACCTTCAACTGCATTTGTAGAGAGGGAGACAACTTCAATGTGAACTATTACACAACATGTAATACATGTGGTTGATTCTAAATAGGTTCCATTAGTTAGTGAGAAATAGCTCCATTCCATATTCAGGTTATAAAACAGCAAATAAGAATTTTATTTATTCTAGTTAGGTATACTGATCAGGACCAACCAGTATTATTTTCCCAAATTTTATTTTTTAGTCTGAGTTTATGGATATTTCCAGATACAAAATAGGACTTAAAAAGAGGATTATAAATGAAACACTGAATAGTTTTAATAAAGAGCTTACTTTTCATTTTAAGTATATATTAAATTCAACATGCAACTTTCAAAACTATCCTGTATGTCTGTTTCGTTCTGGCCTTCCTTTTATAGTCTTTGCATTTAAAAAAAAATGCTTCAGTAACTCCCCCCTCTTTTTTTTGGTGGCAAGTGTACCACTATCCTCTCCTCCCTCAATTTCATTAGAGGTCCATTTTTTTCTGTAGGATTATATTCAGTTTTGCTACACAGGCAATTTTTTTTTTTAAGCAATTGGGGTTAAGTAACTTGCCCAAGGTTACATGGCCAGTTTTTTTGTGTGTGGGTGTTAAGTATCTGAGGCCAGAACTGATCCCAGGTCCTCCCAACTCCAGGGCCGGCACTCTTACTCACTGCGCCACCTAGCCGCCCCAACACAGGCAATTCTTAAAAGTCTTTCTCTTTTGCCATTTAGAAGAGTATATATTCCAAACTCTCCTCTACTTTAAAGTGGCACCTACAAAGTTTTATGTGATCCTTACTGGCTCATTGGTACTTTAATTCATTATTTTTGGCTGTTTGTTGTATTTTTTCCTTTGATTTAGAAGCTTTGGATATGAGCTATGATGTTACTAGGAGTCTTGAATAATGAATTCTTATTTTTACTTTCCCCTCTAGTTCTAAAATATCTAAGCAGCTTTCATTTATGATTTTTTTGTGTTAAGATATCAAGGCTTCTCCCTCTTCACCCCCCATTATTTTCAGGTAGTCTCATGTTTCCTAGATTGACCCTCTTTAATTTGTTTCCCAAATCAGTTGTGTTTGACAGGATTTGTCTTATACTTTGTTCCGTTTTATATTTTGTTTTAGTATTTCTTATTGTATGGAGTCAGATTTATCTTTGGCTCATTCTAATTTTCTGGGGATCAAGTTCCTGGGAGAAGTTTATTGCCTTCTGTAATAAGCCATTAAATCTCCTTGTCATTCTTTTCTCCGAAGGTTTTGTTTCTTTTAACATTCTACTTTGTATCTCTTGTTTCATTTCCTCCAGGTATAAGTCATTGTGGCTACAACATTCTTTTCTCTAAAGTTCCATTTGGAGTTGTATGAAGTTAACTCTTCTTCAGGTATGTTTCTTGAGTTTCTCTAAATCCATAACTTTATTTTGTCTGTTGCTTTATTCTGTTTATTCACATTTCCAGTTTTAGTTTCTGGGTTGGGGTTTTGTCCTTTGGCATGCTGTGGTGGCAAATTGTACAGGTGTTCAGAAAAGATTCAGGGCTGCTTTCCACCTTTGGTGTCCACCTGCCACCCAACTCTCACCTATGGCTCCAAGAAGCTGTAGCATGTACAGCAGCCACAACCTGGTAAACTGTTTCAATAGACAGGTTAAACCAGGTTGAGGGTAACTGAGGGGCCTCAAACCTGTCAGTGAGTTGGGGGGGTGGGGGTGTCTACCCCAAGCAAGCATGTGAAGACTTCCCCTAGTGGAATGAGTGGATAACAATTTGTTCCAACAGTAATGAGGACAGTTGAAGCAGGCACTGTGGAATGCTTAGAGTTTGATCTGCTATCAAAGATGCCAAGATCATCTACTGCATCTTGGGCCATCACCAGTTTTCTTGATTTTTGTCTTGCCACTAGACTCCAATGACTCTGGAAGAGTGAGGCTGATGACTTTGTGCAACTCTTCCTCACTTAAATCCAATTTATACACAAGTCAAAAGATATCACCCATACCATTTTACCAACCTCAAAGTCCTGTGGCAAATGACAAAGCAGCAGGTGAGGATACACTAGGAGCTGTAGTCACAGGCCTGACCACAAGTGGGTCATCTTCTCACTGAACTGAAGCAGCAGTAGATTAGGCAGTCCCTGAGTGTCTGAGTAACCTTTTTAAAGGACTACATTGCTCACCTCCTGGCATGAGGTAGGGGCTAGAAAAGGTACCCTTAAACTTGTCTGCTTCACCCAACCCTGGCCTGCTAGGATCCAGCCCTGTGGTCAAAACACAAAAAAAAAAGGTACAAAACTTTTGCAAAGATGATTCCACTTAGGGGTGGCCAGGTGGCTCAGCGAGTAAGAGCACCTGCCCCATTGTTGGGATGACCTGGGGATCAAATCCGGGCTCAGATACTTAGCACCACACCCAGAAATAACTGGCTGTGTAACCTTGAGCAAGTTACTTAACCCCAATTCCACTTACCATTGGTACGTGGAATGTATGCATACTTATAGACAACACAAAATCTGGTAGACCTGAAAGATGAACAGCTCTTATTGCAAGAGAATTCAGCAGGTATCGCATCCAAATAGAAGTCCTGAGTGAAATAAGAGTGATAAATGAAGGCCAGTTTACTTAAGTCTGAGCTGTATACAAATTTTTGTGGAACAGTCGCAGTGATGGGGAACACTATGAAGTTGGCTTAAGTTTCAAAATTAAAACTAATCTAGTCAACAAACTTGAATGCTTCCCAAAGGGACTCAATGACAGGCTCATGACAATGTGATTGCCACCTGCAGGAAAGTGCCATGCAACCATCATCCGTGTGTATGCTCCTACCATGACGAACCCTGATGGAGTCAAAGAAAAAATTTATGAAGACCTGGAGACCCTCATCATCAGTGTGCCAAAAGAAGACAAGCTTATAATTCTTGGTGACTTGGGAGGAATGGAGCTGGAAACAGAAACAGTAACATTCACGTACTCCTAAAGATTTGTGTGTATCTCATGACCTTCTGTAATGGTAATGTAATTTGAATTTGAAGATCCCTTTGTATGGGCAAAGGTAATAGGTATTTAGCACTTAGTAATTAATCAAGGCTCTGTTAAAGAAACAGAAGGTATGAACTCCTGTCTCCTGTTGCTGATGTAACAGGAAGGAGCTGAACAGGGAGGGGCAATACTGTATATAAGGAAAAGTCTCAGAGGGGGAGAGACAGATCTTCTTGGATCAAGTTCCATGGAGGCAGAAGCTGCTGCCGCCAGGGAAGCTGAAGAGGAATCCCCCCAGGCTGAAGAGAATGATTTTGATTTGGAGAACTTGGATGAAGTGATTTTGATTCTGGGAACAAGCAGAAACTTCTGCTGAGTCCAAGGGCCAGCCAGAGTTGCTAAGGATTTCCAAGGGCCAGCCAGAGCTGAGGGCCAGCTGGAGCTCCTGAGGCTGTTGAGGATTTCCAAGGGCTAGCCAGAGTTGCTGAGGCTTGCTGAGGATTTCCAAGGGCCAGCTGGAGCTGCCAAAGACTGAGGAAGCATGACTGTTATGCTGGTACTTTGTATTAACCTGTTTGTGGCTTTGTGGAGCCTTGACTTCCTGAGAACGGAGACTGGGAAGGATTTAACGTGGACTAGACACTGTGACCTTCAGCATGGAACAGAGACTGCCACAAGAGCTGGACAAGGACCTGGGAGCTGTCTACCTTTGAACCCAGGTGACAGTTTAGTGAATCCAGGTAGGATCTGGGACCATGGAAGGGGATCCAGGGAATCAGAGAGACCATCCTGAGTCAAGCTGAAAGAAGACTTTACTTGGATACTGTGTACTGACTGAGAAATTGTAATTTACTAGTGACCTAGGGGTGGAGAGTTTGTGTATTTTCTGATGATTTGCATAGTGAATGATGAAGGATAATTGAATGATTGAGCTGATTGAATGATTGATTGACTAAATGATTGTACTTAGTGACTGATGACTGAATAAGTGACTGAGTTAATTTAGTGTGTCCCATGAGTGAGAAACTTTGACTATTGTACTTTGTGTCCCTTGAGGAAGCAAACCTCCTTAAGGATGATTGAATGATTGAGATGTTTTAATGCTTGAGTTACTAGATTGTTCCTTTGTTGAAAACTTTGTGACCACTGTGGTGAAAACTATGTGGCCATCTTAGTGATAAGTTGTTTGAATGCTGTATTTTGACTTTCTGTGATAAGCTGTAACATTGTGAATGCTGTACCTTGATTTCTGTGAATGTTTTGCTCTGATTTGTTATGGAAAAAATAGAGTGTTCACCATACTGTGTAATCAGAACCTTAAAAGCTGTTCACAGTAGCATTCTTCTGGAAAGCTGCTTGTGCATGGCTTTACACCTTCTCAGCACCAACACTGTCTTCCATTTACCTAAATGCAACCAAATTTTATGTATGCACCCTCACAGGAAACAATGGCATTTAACAGTCTATGTCACTATAAGGAGAAGAGACATACAGGATGTGAAAGTGACAAAAGTGATGCGTGGTGCAGAATGCTGGAATGATCACAGATTTATCTTCTCCAGACATCTGCATTCAACAAAAGTAGTAGCCCCAAAGTAAGACTTCTCATCAGAAGACTTAAAGTCAACAGACTGGATCACCTATCTGTGGGTGAACAATTTCTTGCTCAATTAGAGGGAAAGCTTAGCCAACAGTGGAACAGAAAAGGAGTGAGCTTTCAGAGATATGGTGTACAGCACTGCATTCACTCATCTGGGCCAGACAACCCACAAACATCAAGACTGGTTTGATGAAAATGACAGGGAAATTTAAAAGCTGCTAAAATGAAAAATGAGAACTTCACAAGGTTTACCAGAAGGATAGTGCATCTATCTCTAAGAAGGCAGTGTTTAACTCCTTAAAAGTGCAAGGAAAATTTAAGAGAAATGCAGGATTCTTGGCTCAGTAAGGTGACAAGTAAAATTCAGTTTTCTGCTGATAATAACAATCCAAAGTGTTTACGAGGCCCTGAAGGCTATTTACGGGTCAGAGACTGATGATGCATCTCAACTACTCAGCCCTGATGTAGCCACACTGATTAGTGATAAGAACATGATCCTGGAGAGATGGGCTGAAAAGTTACATAGCTTTCTCAACAGACCATCATCAACCAATGCTGAAGTCAATGACTGTTCACCTCAAGCGAAAGTAAATCCCTCTTTAGTCAAACTTCCAACTGAAGAAAAGGTTTTGAATGCCATCCAGCTCCTCTCATGTGGCAAAGCACCTGGTGCTGATTCTATTCCAGCTGAAATTTACAAGGCAGGGGATCCACTACTGTCATACCAATGTGGACTGAAATCTTCCTGGTTACATGGCAAGATGAAATTATCCCATAGGAATTCAAGGATATCTCAATTGTCCATCTCTACAAAGGAATGGGAAATAGGTTGTCCTATGACAATCACAGGAAGGATCCTTGCCAGAGTTCTTAATAGGCTACTCTTTCACTTGGAAGATGGTCATCTACCCAAGAGCCAGTGAAACTTCAGAAAGGACCAAGGAACAGTTGATATAGTATTTGCTGCTGAACAACTCCAGGAGAAATAATGAGGAGCAGAAAAGAGGTCCGAACCCAACATTTATCCATCTGACCAAGACTAATACTGTCAGTCGTAAGAGCTTGTGGAAAATCATGGCAATGTTTGCTTGCATGGAGAAGTTCATCAGTATTGCACACCAGTTACATGACAGCATGCTTGCACATAGGTTCTGGATAATGGATGATGGTCTTGTGTGCTCCCAGTCACCAACAGAATGAAGCAGATCTGTGTGCTTGCTCTCATGCTTTTTAGTCTGATGTTTTCATGCAATCTTGTTGGATGCCTTCAATGAAGATGAAAATGGCATCATGGTAAGCTACTACACTAACAATAAATTATTTAATTTAAAAAGGCTACAAGCCAAGACTAAAGTGGAGGGCGAGCTAGTGCTCAACTTTATGTTCACAGATGATTATGCAATCAATGCAGCCTCTGAGGCTAAGATGCAACAGAGTATGGATCAATTCTCTGCTGCTTGTGCTAATTTTGGCCTGACAGTTAACACCAAGAAAACAGAGGTTCTCCACCAACCAGCACCATACCATCCATGTGGAACCATATGTTATAGCAAATAGAAAAATTCTAAATGCTGTGGATAAATTAACTTACCTTGGCAGAATACTTTTCAGGGATGTACATACATAGATGACAAGGTTGATATATGCATTGCCAGAGCTAACTCAGTATTTGGGAGGCTTTAAAGGAAAGTATGAGAGAGAAGAGGTATTAAAGCTGCCTACCAAACTGAAGGTATACAGAGCCACTGTGTTTATTGTTGTATGCCTGTGAAAACTGGACAATAGACCAGTGCCATGCCAGGAAACTGAATTACTTCCATTTGAATTGTCTTTGGAAGATTCTGAAGATCACTTGGCAAGATAAAGTACTGGACAGTGAGGTCCCTTCTTGAGCTAAACTGCCAAGCATTCAAACTCTACTGCAGAGATCATAATTCTGATGGGCTGGTCAAATATAATTTGCCTAAAAGACTATTTTACAGAGAACTCACAAGGCATTTGGTGATGATACAAGGTTTCTCTGAAGAAATCTGGAATCAACTGTGAGAGACATGCATGGCATACCCACATCAAAGAAGGCACTGTGTTCTATCAATAAAACAGAACTATAGTAGCTCAAAAGAAAAGTGATGTGCACATTTAGAGACATTTCCATTCCAAATGTTCTATTTGACTATTTGTGCTTGACCTATGGTAGCACCTTCCAAGCTCATATTGGTCTGATCAGCCACAGTCAGACACACTGTACCTTGACCCTGACATAATGATGTCAGTTTGGTCCTCTTCAAGCACCATGCTGTGGTGGCTCAAGCAAAGGCTGCGTGGGTCTGCACTGGACATTGATCTGGCTCTCTCTCTACTGTGGCAAAAGCAGGGCCACTTGAGCACTCTGTTGCTTGGGGTGTGATCTAACCCTGTACGCTGTGCCTTTCACCTGCCCTGGTTTTTCTCCACTCAGAGGTTCTGTATGGAAGTTTTTTGTATATTCCTGAATTGGATGAAGGAGCTTATAGTGGCTTTTCTTTAGTTTTCTTTATTATTATTTCTTCTAGTTCCTTTTAAGAGATTTATTGGAAGATCTGGGCCCTTTTAGTTCCTAACACAACACCTTTTTGTTGTTCAGTAGTGTCTGACTTCTTGTGACCTCATTTGAGTTTTTTTTGGAAAAGATGCCAGAGTATCATTTCTCTCTTTAGCTTATTTTACAGATAAGAAACTGAGGCAAACAGGGTTAAGTGACTTGCCCGGGGTCACAAAGCTATTAAGTGTCTAAGGCCAGATTTAAACTCACAAAGATGAGTCTTCCTCACTCCAGGCCTGGTTCTCTATCCACTGCACAACTTGGCTGCCCCCAGCACACCACAAGAGTCGTACAACTCTCAATAGACATGAAGTAATAACCCTAAAAACTCTATTGCTTTCAAAGAGTCATATTCTCCTGTCACTTAATACTCTATGTCTGTAGAAGCTCTTTTTGAAATTTAGCTAGGCTGTATGCTTTGATCTAGACCATGCTTAGAAGTGAAAGTAAGTCAGGAATCCCTCCCTTCACCTTAGCCACAAAATGAAAGAAGATTAGATGTCTTAAACGCTCAACAGAATTGATATTTCCCCGTGTTTACATAAAAAGATAATTAAGTAATTTTATCCCAGTAGCTACTTTTAAAAAATAACTATTATGAATATTTTTATAAGAGTTGAAAGAAACATACTAAAGCAAAACAGGAGCATAAATAGAAAAGTTCTCAACTGAAAATCCATCTTGTTTAGAAGGCTGGTAAGGTAAGAAACCTTATCTTTTCTATTTCTTGACAGTTCCATCTGACTGACTCCAAGACACAACCAAAATAGCTAAAATGCTTAAATTAAAATTTTTTCTTTCATAAAATATTTAATTAAGCCAAGATAAACCACGGAAGCCTTTTCCTAGAAAGAATGATTCTAGGTTTTTCCCATTCGTTATAATTTTTCTTTGTAACATGTCTACTGTGAAAATGTGTTTAACAGGAATGTATATGTAGAGCCCATAGCAGATTGTAAGCTGTCTTGGGGAGGGTGGGGGAGAAAATTTAAAACTTATGGAAGTGATTGTTGAAAACTAAAATTAAATAATTTAATTATAAAAAATATATATTTACAGTATACTGTAATCTATTAAGTGTGCAATAGTATACCTTAAAAAAAATGTACACACCTTAATTAAAAAATACTTTATTACTAAAAAATGTTAACCACAAAAAAAGAAAATTATTCTAGATATTGTGGAAAATTAATGATAGAAATCTCTTGTTAGCTTAAACTCTGACCATGCTATAAAAACCATGATATACACAAATTTCCTCAACTTTCTATTTATTCCTTGTTTTCTATCTTGGGAAACTGCCCATTCTGAATACTCTATAGAGTCTTGAAGCTGTGCCTTCTTCAATGTGATTCACATCCCTAGATGTGATTTGTCTGTCTAATGCTTAAAGCCTTCTCTCTAACCAATTTAGGAATTGGCTCCAGTGGGCTGGGGTTGTGTTCAGGCCCCAGGTGTTATGTGTCAAACAATACTGCATTAGTTAAGAACCACTTACCTGCATTAAGCAGCACTTTCACACAATCCAGATGCTCCCTTGCACAGGCAACATGCAATGGGGTACCAAAATGGCAGTCATGGGCTTCTAGATTAGCCCCAACATCAATGAGAAGCCGCACACATTCAGAACTTCCTTTAAATTAAAAAGGAAGCATGAAAGTTAATAAATGTATACCATTCTCTTTATGGTAAAACATGACTGAAAGCAGATCCCAAGATCTGGTTAAAAAGACACAATCACAACTATGTCCTAACCTTGTAAGCAGTTTACATTTACCATGTGACCCTAAGGGAGCAATTAGCAGTCACTAGACCAAAGGCATAGAGAAATGACTATTCAGTCTACATAAGAGCTAGAGTAGAGAAACTATATAGAGAATTTCCTCTCTAGTTGGGAATAGGCAGACAATTACTATTCCACTACTCCTAGAGAAGTCTTGACTGGGAAAAATAATGCTTATTATCCCTTACCCCACTGTCTCCCTCTCACCTCAGGAAACATTGTAGAAACTAGTAGTCCTGCAGTTATTTTAGTATTGGCATCCCCCAAAATCATGTGGATGAACCTTCTACCAATTTTCCACAAATACTATGTTGGCCCTCTTTCTTGTTTCCTTCACCGTTTTTTTTCCCTCTACTCTCCTAAATGAGTCTCTTCCAACATTCAGTCATAAACCCACTCTTCTCTCTATATTCCCTCAATTTCAGAGACTTCTTCCATTATCTTGGTTTTAACTATCATGATAATTCTTGAACTTCCATCTTCAGCCTTGAATTTTCTTCTAGGTTTCAGCTCTACATCTCTAAAAGCCCCCTCCTACCTTTCCAGTATTTTTATACATTATTCTATGATCCATATTCTTTGATTCTGTGACACTGGCCTCCTGGCTGTTCCCTCTATCTCTCAGCTCTAGTTATTTTCTCTGGCTGGAATGCGCTGTATCCTCAAATCTGCATACTGCCCTCTCTGATTTCTTAAAGTCCCAACTAAAATCTCACCTCCTATAGGAAACCTTCTCCAAACTTTCTCAATTTTAGTGCCTTCCTTTTGTTAATTATTTCTTCTATGTCCTATATATATTTACTTGTATTTTGCCCCTTGAAGGCAGGGACTGTCTTTTGCTTCCTTTTATATCAGCACAATGCTTGGCACATAATAGGCCCTTAATGAAAGTCTGTTGATTGACTGACAGGGAACCTTAAAGAGGAAGAACATGAAAGAAAACTAGGCCAAAGAGGCTCTAAAGAAGACTACTCACCACTCATGCAGGCTTCATGTAGCGGGGATGCAGTATACAGTGGTGGGTTGACCTTTGCCCCATGAGAAAGCAGCAACTTTACACATTCAATGCTTCCTGAGGCACAGGCATCACAAAGAGGGGTACTGCCATCAATGTTCCGGGCATCCACCTCAAAAATGAAAAAAAAGCAAGTGTGTGTGTATGCATTGAGTGCATGTGCACACAAACACACACACATACACAACACAAATGGAAAACATGTCTTAGCAATACCCATCTCACTATACTCGAGAATCTCTCTTATAGAAAAAGTCCTAAAGGTACTTATTTTTTAAATTCATTTATATAGTACTTTATGATTACAAAGTGCTTTAAATACGTATTATACATGACAAAACCTATAAGAAGTTTATGCAGCAGATACTCCTAAGATAATAGTAAAAAATAATGCTAACATTAGTGTGATATTTTACAGTTTAGCTCTTTCTTCACAATAACCCTATGAAATAGGCAGTGTCCTAATATCACCATTTTATAAAAGACAAACTAAGGGTCTGAAAAGTTAAGTAGACTATAAACTCCTTAAGGACAGAGACTGCTACATTTTTGTTTTTATATTCTTAGTACAGAGCTTAGCACATATCAGGTACTTAGTAAATGCCTGCTGAAATGAAGTAAGTGACTTGCCCACAGTCACACAAATAAATGACTAAAGTCTAAATGTAAACTTCTGACTATAAGTTTTGTTACTTGTTTCACCAAAATATGCTCTGCATAAATTTTTCTTTCTTAACAGAAATGTAAATTCAGCTCAGTTCTTTGATCAAACGAAAGACCTAAGCAGCACAGTGGTCAAGGAAATACTGAGTTTAGGAGTTTAAGCAATGGCATGCTGGTAAATGTTTAACAACCAGCTCTCTGTAGAGCCAATGCAATATTCATAGTACCGATGGCCACTGTAAATATGCTGCCATAGTGCTCAATTGCAAAATATAACAGACTCCCCATATAGATGTGTAATGGTAATGGGAATTTGAAGATCTTCCCTGCCCCTTAAGAGGCCTAAGGGAATTTGAAGACCTTCTCTGCTTTGAAAATATACTCTGCCCCCTAATAGGTGGAATGTAATAACATGGAGCCTGTGATGGGAGGAGTTTTCGGAAGGGTAGAACAGAACCCACAGGAAGCTGGGAGTCAGAGCTAGCTAGACTGGGAGGAGAGCACAAGTCCCAGGGAGTTAGTCAGACTTGTGAGTAAAAATATTGGTTTGTGGGAAGGCTAAAGGATGGTATGACTCTCTGTACCATTGTGACTTAT
>NW_027185867.1:3427930-3569801 GCF_028583685.1 Petaurus breviceps papuanus | reverse complement strand
CACTTTCTTCCATAGGTTCCTCCCTATGGGAGGCGCTGGGGGTCATGGTAATAGCCTCACGCAGAACTGGGGGGGCGCTGAATAAAATGAAGAGGCCAGTGGAAGCATAAGGAAAGAACATTCTGAAAAACTATCCATACGTGTTTCGTCTGCTTTGTAACAGTTAAAGCTGTAGTGATTACATTACATTCTGAAAAAACACGAAATGCAAGTTATAACTAATCAGTGGTCAACTAAGACCACCAACAGGTCTTAACAAGCAAGTGTTGGCAGGCAAGCAAGTCACACATAGTCAGGAAGTCCATTTTCATAATGACTTGTTTACAATACAAAACTATGCCTTTATATGATGTTATGTTGCATCATCAAAATGTCAATACAGGAAAAAATCTACAAATTATTAAATTTAAGATGTGTCATTTTTTAAAAAGAAATTATCTGTTTTTTGAAATGATGCAATTACTATCCTACCTCCTGGGGCCCAGGAATCCCACGTGCAATTCCTTTGAAAATATTGGTCATAACTGCGGGTTTTAAAATACCAGAAAGCAAGAAACTGCCTTGTAGTCACAACTCTACTATGGGGTTCAAGTTTTGCCTCTTACACATACTAGCTACATGACCATGGGTTAGTAACAATGTCAGTGCTCCTGATCTACATTGGTGAATTATGTACGTCCTTTGCTCTTGAAGAGGACCATGACATCAGGGAATGATGATTTGACTTGCTGAGTTGACTTGGATTTGAGTGAGGGAGGGCTGTACAAGGTCACCAGCTTCATTTTCTCCTCCAGAGCCATCTGGATTCAGGGGCCTGATATTCATCAGGACAACTGGAGATGGTCCAGGATGCAAAGGGAGACCCTGGCCCTTTTAGGCTAAGGCCTTGCCTTTTCAGGTTCTCACATAGAGTGAGGTAATGCCCATTCATTGAACAGGCCTCTTTAAGAAGTGAGTCAAGGGATGGCCCCTTTAAATAAAAAAAAATAAATACCAGGCTTGGAGGGGAAGACCCTCAGGGTTTCTGGCCAAAAGAGAAACATTTACTATTTACACTGGTGAATAAAGCTCTTACAGCTCCCAGCAACCTGCTAACCCAACCCAACCCACCCCCTTCAAATGTATAATTTGAGGCTAGAGTCATGTTTACCAATCTGTGAGGGCATTTTTCATTTCCCTAATGAAATCTAAAGGGTTATTTATCAAGAAAAGTATTGGTCCCAAGGGGAGAGAATTATGGCATACAGCTTCTACCATCACTCCTTTCACATGCCAGAAACACTCAACGAATGGTTTATTTGTTGCTATTGCTGGTTTGGGGGGTTTTTCTCTTCAAAGTAAAATGGAAGGAATATAGAGGAAAGGATTTTATACAGGTACCCATCCTGGCTCAGGCAAGAACTCTCTAGCTCAACTGAAGTTTGCTCAACAATAATGTTAGTGAGGCCTTGCTACCAGTCCCCTCACTACTAGTCCACATCCAACCCTGAGCTACCAGTGCCAATATCCCTTGAGCAGACCGTAGCTACAGCCACCCCAACACTAGTGAGTTCAGTCATGGCCCTAAGAACCCAATCACTAGATAGTTACTTGATACTCAACCTAAATTTCCCACCATTTCCATCTCCTCAGTCCAGCAAAAGAATATACCATCCCTATGCTAACAGGGTCTTTTGCCTTCTCATGACCCTGGTGAGTCAGTACCCTAACACTTTCCTCATCCTTTGGCTAGCAAATTCACATCTTCAGTCCCTCACTCTTTGTGATCTAATGTTCACTGCAGTAAAAACCCCCTTCCACTGCTACCAGTCCTTATATACCTCCATCCAGCTTAGCTTCCCTTCTTCTGCCTTCCTCATCTACTTTGCTTTCTGGGAGCTCTTTTAAACAAACTCTCTTTTATCCTTTATCTTCTCCATATCCTCATGCTTTCCTGCCCATCCTCTTTATTATGGGGTGTATTTTTTTTCAAGCCCAGACAAATTAAGCCAAGAGGAAGGATGAGTACATTCCTTGCTCTTTATTGTTACTTCAAAGCACTCCTTCTATCACCACCACTCAGAAATCTCTGAGTGTCCTCTGAGATTGTTCAATCACTAATTTGCTATTTATCTACCAGGTCACAGACTCACAGAATTTGAGAGGTGGAAATTACCTCAATGGCCATCTAATCCAAATAATACACAAAAAGGAATCCCCATTACATATGCTGAACAAGTGGCTGTCCAAACTCTATTTTGAGACCTTCAAGGAAGAGACCTAATGCCTCTCAAAGCAGGCCATTTCACTTTTAGACAGTTCTAATCATTGGGAAATTTTTCCTGACATCAAGCCTAAATTTGCCTCTTTGTAACTTCTACCCACTGCTACTGGTTTGGTCCTTTGGGACTAGACAAAACAAATCTAATCCCTCTTCCACTAAATAGACCTTCACTTAGCCAAAAACAGCTAAAAGTTAAAAGACAGTTAAAAGAAGACTATCTCCAGGAGTCTTCTTTTCTCCAAGTTAAACATGCCCAGTTCTTTTTACCAATTTTCATATGACATAGACTCAAGGCCCTTCACCGTGTTTGGATGTTGTCCTCTGCACTCTTCAGCTTATGCACTGTTTTTTTAAATTGTGGTTTCCAGAACTGACAATGATACTTCAGATGAGGTCTGATGAGGGCAAAGTACAGGGGGACCTCCCTATTTCTGGAAGCTATGCCCCACCTTAATACAGCTCAAGATTTCATTTCATTTTTTTGGCTGCCATATCACACTGACGACTCACATTTTTCAGAACAAGTAACATCTATTTATATAGTTCTCCCATTTTGCACTTGTGAAATTGGATTTTTTTTGTACCCAAGTGCAAGACTTTAAATTTATCTCTACTGAATATGATGTTAACATGAAGCTCACTGCTTTAGTCTGTCAAGATTGTTCTGACTGTGACATCTACCGTGGTAGCTATTCCTCCGAGCTTTGTGTCATCTACAGATGGGAGGAGTATACCATCTATGCCTTTGTCCAATTGATAAGAATGCTAAAACAACATAGGTTCAAGTATGGAGTACTAAGATACTCTAATGGAGCCTTCCTGACATGTTGAAATGGAGACATTAATAACTACTTCAAGTCTAACCATACAAGCAGTTCCAATTAATCTGACTGTATTGTCATGTAATCCGCATCTCTCTATCTTCTCCACAAGAATACTTTATCAAAATCTAAATAAGCTATATCCACAGTATTCCTCTTCTTTATTTATTCATTAATAACACTAAAAAAAGGAAATGTGGTTATTCTGTCCTTGATTATGCTGTCTTCTTTCTCAGAGGTCAGTACAAAACTCATAGTGTTCTTCTACCCTAACCCCCTAAGCAAATATACTGGTATCTTCTTAAACATTTCTGTCTCCCACTTCATCAACCTCTTCAGTTCTCATAACTATTCCTTCAATTCAACTAAACTACCCGAACAGGTGATCAGGAAAGACAACACAGGAGATGGCACATGAGCTGACTATTGAAGGAAACTAAAAATTCAAAAAGGAACTAGTAGCAAAAACATCTCTTCCTCAGGAATAGGTTGGATAGCCCAGAATGAACCTCTATACTGATGATTCACCCTTCCCTATTAAAATGTCTCCATACAAAAATGACCAACCTGGGCTCCAGCAGCCAGCAGAAGTTTCACACATTGTGTCTGACCCTGAAGGCTAGCCTCATGCAGAGGTGTGATAGAGTCCACTGTGGCCAAGTTGACACAAGCACCATTCTCAATCAGTCGCTGTAGCTGCAAGATTTCACCCTGTTGGGCAGCCTCATGAACAGGTGTCCTATCCACCCAGAAACCTAGGAACGAAAAGAGAGCCCTGAAAGACCGTCACAACTTCACTAAAGCTCAAAACATTCTTTTCTCCACATACAACCATATCTCTTCTATTTATCTGTATTTGTTCTCATTTTATTTTTTTATCTTTTTCTTCATTTTTCAAGTTTCATTTTTCTTTTTTTTGCTTTTTGGAGGAGGGAAAGTAGAGCAATTAGGGTTAAGTGACTTGCCCAAGGTCACACGGCTAGTTTTGTGTGTGTGTGTGTGTGTGTGTGTGTGTGTGTGTGAAGTGTCTGAGGCCAGATTTGAACTCAGGTCCTCCTGACTACAGGGCTGGTGCTCTATTCACTGTGCCACCTAGCCGCCCCCTTTGCTCTCATTTTAGAGATTAGAAAATTGTGTTCTTAGAAATACAGGCAGAATTTGTATTTGATTTCTATGGCTATCTCCACTACTATATACATGTACTGCCACACATTCTGTTTTGCAAAATGCCTTATGTACTGTTGTCTTATTTTTTTTCTCAAGTATTTTATTTTATTTTTTAAAATTAATTTGTTTGTTTCCTTTTAGTTTACAGGATTCAATTCCACATTTCTTGAGTTTCAAAAATATGGAATGCTTCACGAATTTGCATGTCATCCTTGCACAGGGGCCATGCTAATCTTCTCTGTATCATTCCAATTTTAGTATATGTGCTGCCGAAGCGAGCACTGTTGTCTTATTTTTAAGGGAGAAACCAGCATAGAAACAGAGAATGTAAAGATTAAAAAGTAGAAATGGGACAGCAAGCATTTATTAGGAATCTATTATGTGCCATACACTGTTAGTTGCTGGAAACAGAAAATACAAAAAGGAAATATCTGTCCTTAAGAAGCTTACATTCTAGAAGAGGTAGGGAGACAATATGTACACATCAAAGCAAAATATATGCAAAATGGAGATCCCCCAAGAAAGTCAATGGCAAAAAGAAAGGCTCCATTCATACCAAAGTATTTATAGATGAACTTCTCAGGGTAACAAAGAATTAGAAGCAAAGTTTCAAGCAATCAAGTGAAAAATGGCTAAACAAACTGAGGTATAGAAATGTAATGGAACATTACTGAGATGTAAGAAAAGACAATGATGGGGGCAGCCAGGTGGTGCAGTGAGTAAGAGCGCCGGCCCCAGAGTCGGAATGACCTGGGATTGAATCCAGGCTCAGATACTTAGCACCACACCCAGAAATAACTGGTCATGTAACCTAGAGCAAGTTACTTAATCCCAATTGCTTTAAAAAAAAAAAAGACAAAGATGGTGAATACAGAAAAGCATAAAAAGACTTAGATGAACTGATACAAAAAGAATGGAAAACATAACAATGTAACGCTCTCCAATTTCACTAGTTGCTGGTTCCAACAGCCTTCTCATTACTCCCTTTTCAAATACTTTACATTCCAGTCAAATGAATTAATCATTCTCAATAAAATCAATTTCCTTAATCTCAGTTCTACAACTTTCCACACATTCCTGAAGGACGTCCTACTATGACTAGAACATCCTCCCTCCACATCTATGCCTATTAAAATCTTTCTCATAATTCAAGGATCCATTCTTCTAGAAAGTCTTCCCAGAATGTTGAGGCTGAAAGTCACTATTCCTTCCTCAAAGTCTGAGAAATGTTAAAATATCCCTCCACACTAACTTTCTTCTTTCAGAGAATCTAATAGTAAAATGAGTTTGCTATGGATGTGGTTCTGAAGTGATATAGGAACGACCAGAAAAAATATCATGTTCCTCTATACAATAGTTTGCTCATTGTAAGCAATAAGTAAATAAAATGCCTTTGAATGCTTTTATTGATAAGAATTACAGAATTTCTCAGTAATTACAAGAGTTTGTTCTACAGAAGTCAATTGTATTAGCTCTTGTTATAATGGCCACGCTGCCCTTGTTCTATTTAAACTTCAATCTAATTTCACTCTTCTCCCTTCCTAATGAGCCATATAATTAATTACACTGTTCTCTACTCTTGAATCCCTTGCCCCCTTTTCCTATTTGAGCCTTTCTCAAGGCTCATACCTTGACAAACTCCAACCACAGATCATTCTTACTATCAACTTCCTCTCCTATTCTTATTCATATGCTGCTCAATAGAGCTGAAGAAAATCATACAACCAAACCCACTTGGATCACTATAAATGTTATTTTCCCCCGATTGGGCCTAACTTGGGCTGATCTAGGTGCAATACTGGAACAAAGGAGACATTTATAGGTCAACAGTTAATAAAAAGAAGCTTAGCCATGGCACAGAAAGATAACATAGCATAGCATAGATGACATACAGGGAACACCGCCAGTACCTTGTTTAGCAGGGCAGGATGTGGTGACTCATGCAGCTTTGGAGCATGTTTCAAGTCCACGGGGCCCTGACTCCATTATGCCCTTGAGTTGGTTAATTAGTCAACTAACATTTATTAAGTGCCTATAATATACTAGGGGGCAAATGGAGGATCTGGAGAGGATTAGCAACTTTGGTGTCTATCTGGCACTCGACTCTCACCTATGGCTCCAAGAAGTTGTAGCATGCACAGCAGCCACACCCCAGCAAAACCGTCTCAGCAGACAGGCTAAACCAGGCTGACGGCCTCAAACCTGTTGGTTAATTAAAGTGATATCTACCCAAAGTATGTGAAGACTTCCCCTGGTGGAATGGGAGGATGAGAACAATTTGTTCCAATGGCCATAAAGGAAGCTGAAGCAGGCACTGTGGAGCACTGAGAACCTGGTCTCAGACATCGAAGATGCTAATGTCAGCCATTGCATTCTGAGCCATCATCAGTCATCTTGAATTTTGTCTTGGCACTAGACTTCGATGACTCTGGAAGAGAAAGTGAGGCTGACAACTTTGTTCAACTTTACCTCACTTAAATCCAATTCACACAAAATCAAAAGATTGAAAAATAGAAAAAGATGTGTGACATGTGAAACATAAAAAGATAATATGAAAAAAATGACCTGGAAAACAGGTCAAGGAAAAGATAATTTAAGAATCACTGGACTCTCCGAAAACCATTATTTTTTTAAAAATCTGGACACTATATTAAAAAAAATGACCAAGGAAAATTGTCCAGACCTGTCTGGAAAGGAATCTTAACAGGAAAAGTCACAGACAATAGCCAGAGCTCCCACATCAAAGAAAAAAACACTCTGAGCAGCCAGAAAGATGTGGCAGTTTCTACTGAAATAAAAAGATCTTAGAATGCAATATTTCAACAGGCAAAAGAAATGAGCTAACAACCAGAGAGAATTTACTTTTCAAAGCTGAGTATAATTCTAAGGGGAGAAAAATGGAACTTTAATGGAATAGAGAACTTTTGAGCATTTCTGATGAACAAACCAGGGCTAATTATGAAATCTGAAATGCAAAAATAAGAGTCCAAAGAAATCCAGAAAAGATACATTTATTTGAGCAACAAAGAAGCTATATGATGATGTCTATCTTCAAAACTTTAGTGTCTTTTTCTTTTCACTTAACAAGTATTTTTTTCCTTCCTCCTGCTTCCCTGAACTGTATAAAAATAGAATAAAATAAGCCCTCATAATAACAAATATGCATAATCAAACAAAGCAGATTCCTACATTGACCAAGACCAAAAATGTTTGTCTTGTCTTGCGTCCTTAGTCCATCACTTCTCTGTCAGGAAGTAGGTAGCATACTTCATCTTTGGTCCTCTGGAATTGTGATTTGTCATTGCATTTATTTATTCTGAAGGTCTGGAGAGGGGAAAAAGAAGGGAAGGTTAAGAGAAATACACTAATGTAGAGAGAAGGAAAAAGGGTATGGAACCATTTTTTTTTTCATAATGGTGTGCTTCAGAATATGCAAACATGGAGAAAGGGTTTGGTGCACATTGAAAAATCTCACTCTTATCAAAAAGGCACAAAAAAGGGTTGAACACAAAGAGTTTGGGTGGCAAAATACATCAGACTCAAGAGAGAAACAAAGAAGGGGGAAGGACAAAAACAGGAAGGACTAACAATCACAAGCAAACAAACTCTCTGATCCTTATTAAAAGAGGGGAGAAAAAGAAAAGTAAAGAACTAGAATCTATGAGAGTACCTTAGATGGCACCATAAGAAATTTTTTAAAAGATAATTGCAGAGACTTCTGGGTAGTATGAACTGATGCAGCATGAAGGAAGAAGAACCAGGAGAACAATTTTTACAAGAACATCAACACTGTAAAGAAAAAAACTCGGAAAGACTTAACAAAAGTGGTCACCTAAAGGACTTTTCATGAAGCATGTTACCTACCTCATGACAAAGAAGGGAAAAACAGAGGATACAGAGACAAACATTTTTGGTGCGGATTCCTTCTGCCTGACTATTAATTCCTTATAAGGGTTTGTTTTTTCTCTTTCTTTCTCCGAGTTTTTAATGGAGGGAGGGTTAAGGCAGAAGGAGATTGATATAAAAAGGAAGACCACGATAACATAGTTTAAAATGCAAAGAAAGAGAACAGAAGTAGTTCAGGAGGAAGTACTGACAAAGAGGTCAATTTTGAAAGTCATGTGTAAAATTTATTTTATTTAAAAATATATGTATAATACATATATATTAAAGTAACCAGTATGAAATGAAAAGTCACAATTTCATAAAGAACTGTCTCTTGGGGTTCTGTTTTTTGTATGAAAATATTCTTTTTTGGTGTTCAAGTTCAGAATAAAAATGCTTCTAAAAAGCTTAATAGGTGCCAAGTAAAGGTTTGGTATACAGATCTTTTCTGCTTTACAGATGATTGACCTCCCAACTCATCATAAATAAGTAATAATTTGTGTTATGTAGGATCACAGATCCATCAGATTGTCTAGAAATGTTCAAGAACAGGTGTTCTCAACCTTTATTCTGTTATGCATCCCTTTGATGGACTGATAAAACCTGTGGGCCTGTTCTAATGGGGGAATCCCTTTTGTTTTTTTAAAGACTTGGTCTCTCTATCACATCCAAGCCCAGAGGTACAACAGCCACTCACAGATCCAATCCTATTGCTGGTCAGCAAGGAAGCCTCCATTTCTGACCTGGGCTAGTCCACTTCATTAGGTAGCCTGGCACACAAAAGACACTTGATAAATGTTTACTGACTTACCAACTGCCCTGGTAGCCCTTAACCCACAGAAACAGCTAGGTGGCACAGTGGATAGAATGACAGGACTGGAATCAGCAAAACCCAAGTTCAAATTTGCTCCCAGACACTTACTAGATAAATGACCCTGGGCATTTCACTTAAACTCTATTTGCTTCAGTTTCCTAAGCTGAAAAATGGAAATAATAACTACACCTACTTCTCATGGTTGTTTTGACGATGAAATAATATTTGTAAAGCACTGGGCAAACCTTAAAGAACTATAAAAATGCTGTTATGTCGATGCAAGACTTAGTACAGATATATCCAATAAGCTTTTTAGCCCTGCTGTAGCTGAGAAGTGAGCTTAAGTGATCCACCTTCTGAGGAGGGGATTACAGATATGAACCATCATGCCCAGATAGAATGTTTTAAATGCATAAAATAAAGTACATAAGACTAAATATTTTTAAAACATGCCTATGGAAGTTAAATGAAGACCTCCATCAGGCTGCATAGATATTATATGATTTATAGGAAAATGAGACCAGAATGCCATCAGCTAAGAAGTCATCTATGGGTTTATGATATGCATTGGAGAGGATCCAAATCCTTGATACATCAAAATATCAAGGAAAAAAATCCATTTATCTCATTTACCTCCATGTGGCCCAGAGGGCTGGTTACATTTCTAGCACTTGTTGGCAAGGCTAGATTATAGGAATGTCATTGTTTTATCTTTATTGTCACAGACTATGGGAATCATAAATATTCCTCAACGGGTCAAAGGATACAGTTGAGAAATACAAAGCACTTAAAACAATTTAAGAGAAGGGGACTACTACATACCACACAATCTGAAGATTTAGTATGATAAATGAACATTCCTCAACCTGTCCATAACGGAACTATCTTTTTCTTCCAAACCCTCCCCTCTTCCTATTATTTTCAAGGGTGTCACTATCCTCCTGGTCATTCATGCTTACAAACTAGGAGTCATCTCCACTCTCTCTCACCTTCCACATTCAATCAATAGCCAAGTCCTATCAAATCTACCTTCCCAATACCTCATTTTCTCCTCTGTCACAACCCTGATGAAGGTCCTCAATCACCTTACACTTGGACTACTGCAAGAGATGGCTGGTGGGTTTCCCTGACTTAAATCTCTCCCTAATCCTTCACTGAGCTGTCAAAGTGATCTTCTAAAGCACAGGTCTGACCATTTCATCTCCCAAATAATAAACTCCAGGGGCTCTGTTTAAACCCCAGGACCAAATATAAAATTCTATTTCGTTTTTAAAGCTCTCATAACCTAGTCCCTTCCTGCCTTTCCAGTCTCTTTACACCTTACAACCCTCCACAGACTCTCTGATCCAGTGACACTGGCCACCTGGCTATTTTTGAACAAAGACACTCCAACTCTTGGCTTCAGGTATCCTGGCTTCCCTGGCTGCCTTCAAGTCTCAGCTAAAGTCCTAACTTCTGCAAAAAGCCCTTCCCAATCCACCTAAATCTTAGTGCTTTTCCTTTGACATTATCTCCAATTTAGCCTGAATATATCTTGCTTTGTACACAGATGTCTACATGTTGTCTCCTCCATTAGACTACGAATTTCTTAAGAGCAGGGACTGGTTTTTATCTTTTTTTTATATTCCCCAGGGCTTAGCATAGTGCCTGGCACATAACAGACACTTACTGATAAAGCCTGTTGACTTACTAAGTGCTTGCTGACTTGGCTATTTGTGCCAGAAGTATTACTCTGAATTGCCCATATATTGTTTATTCATCACTATAGTGCACAAAAACACACTATTCAGCATTATTCTTTTTCTGAGTTAAATATAGTTATCAGCATAACTATCTGCTAGAGCTTGAGTGTTTGGGAGAGAAGATAAATCAAGAAGTACCAGTGGGAAAACATGAAATTCTCAAAAAGAATAAACTAAACATTAAACTTCATGAGTTCGGAACACTCTCATCAAAAGGAGAAAGTAACAAAACTATGACTGAATGTGAAGATAAACATTTAATTTTTTAAAATTATATATTTTAGGTACTCATTTGTTCAATAATCACTTGTATAAAAATACTTTCTCAGCGAGATTATAATGTTAAATCGTTTGGCTGGGTATTAAACATACGCAGGTGCTTGTTAGATAGTAAGTCACATGAATATAATGTTAAGGTTTATAAAGCTTGTCCAAGGAAGAGCCCACTGAGGTCAGTAATGCAAGCATTATTTCAACTTTACACATCAGGAGGCAGCTCTTAAGAAGTTAGGGGAGTGGCGCTTGGTCCAGCAGCATTAACAAGACCCAAACCCAGGTCTTCTTACAGTTCTTCTGTTACACCATGCTTCCTCCTTAAAGCATGAATACCCCTTTCTCCAAAGAAGTGACTGCTCTAAGATTATTTGGGGATTCAACAAATATTCTTTCACATGGCAAAAGATATTCAATATTACGACATAATTCAATTCAACAAGAATGTGTTAAGTGTAACCCTACCTTAAGGGCTTACATTTACCAGAGGAATCAAAATAATAACTAGCATTTAATCAGTGCTTTTAAGGTTTGCGAATCACTTCACAAATATTAATTCATTGGATCCTCATAACACTGTGAGGTAAGTGCTGTTAACTCCATTTCACAAATGAGAAAACTGAGGCTGAGAAACTGTATTTCAGGACCATACATTGGCCCACAGTGTATGGAATAACGAGAGCATTTTTAAGCATCCTCTAATGGTCCTTACTTTACAAATCCCACTCCGCTCACATCTTCCCTCCTGTCCCGCCCCCCGCCCCAGGCACCTGGAGTTCAGGTGTGCTGCCCTTACCAACATGAAAAGACACTCACATTTCAGTGGGGGACCCACAGTTGCTGCGGGTAAAAAGGAAAGAAAGATTCGGACCCAGGGAGATGAGACTTTCCATCGTTCCTGAGCACATCACTGTACAGGTGACCAAGACCGATGGCGCGCTCGCCCCCAGCTCCGCAGAGGGCTCCCCCGGCTTCCCCCTCAGCCCCTCTTTTATGCCTCGGCGCACTCACCAATCTCTCCCAAAGAGCCGTCCGCATTCCGCAGCTCCATCTTGCTCACCGGGTGTCCTACCTTGACAGCTTTCCCTTCGCCGCAAGCCGGCACCTGGGCAGGATGGGAGGGGAACGCGAGGAGGACGGCGCAGGGGACGCGTGCCGGCCGTGCGGTGGGACCGCCGGCTTGCCTATCGCCGAGCTCTGAGTCCGAGGGACATCTCGGGTAAAGGTCGCTCCCAGTGCCCACTGGGATTTGTAGTTTTCCCACGCAGGACCGGTGCCCTTCCATTTTAATTCTAGTTTGGTGCAAACTGCAAACTTGAATGAGCCGCTGCCTCCTAGTGGTTGGATCTGAATGTCGAATTTTGGTGTTTTGCTAGGTGAAATTTTTTTAAAAAGGGCCTATTAATACATGACCTCAGAGAATATGTATCTATAACTCTCATCCATTAATGCATAATTTGGCTAAGAAAGTGTGGGGCAAAGTTTGCGTTGATGGAAAAATGGGAGCATTTTATTTATATAATATGTACTTAAATATTCTATATATACATATTTATTTTTAAATTTTATAGCATTTTGAAAGCTCCTGTAATTTTTAGTGGAGGAGGTTGACTTCTTTAATTCAGTACCCAAGAAGAATTTATTCACTCCTTACATTGCAATGAGTCATTGTAAATTATCCTAGTTTCTCAGACCTCTCCTCACAAAGGAAATGCTTCCAGGTACTACATTTTAGAACAAATCAGAATTCATCAATAGCAGAATAACCGTGGTCCTATGTAAAGATCCGTACTTATCTCATAGACATAGGAGGTTACCCAGTTTTAAGACCTGCCATATAAGGAAAAGTTTAAAGAAATGGATTTAGCCCTAAGAAGAAAAGGCAAAGATGAGACAAAATAGTTGTCTTCAAGTATTTGAAAGGCTGTCAATGGGGATGTCTATGGGTTCCAGAGGACATTACTAACTAAAATCATGAATAAGCACAATTTAAGTAAAAACTTCCGAAGAGTTAAAGCTGTCTGAAAAATGAATGAGAAATTTTAAAATGCCTTGAGAAGCAGTTCTCAAAATGATAGATCAGTAAGTTAAATGTTCATGTCAGGGATGATGGAGAACAAATTCATGTTCTTTCATCCATTCATTTAACAAGCAATCACTAGACACACACAGGAAGAACAAAAAGTCAAAAACAAACTGCCTGGGTTCTCAAGGAGCTCACATTCTAGTGGGGGAGAAAACATACGCATTTTTTTTCTTTTACTTGACCCTTGAATTTCTCAGTATATGGAGTAGAATTAGAACAAATGGGAGGAACCATGAGAAAGAAAACAAAACAAAAAAAAGAAAAATAGTCTGCTCTGATCTGCATTAAGACTCCATATTTCTTTCTCTGAAGTGGATGGCATTTTCCGTCATGAATTTTTGGAATTTTGCTGCTTGTTTTAGATAAATGTGTGCTCTTGAATCTCCTTTATTAAGCAATTTTTTTTTTCTGTGAAGGAAATAACTTTCCTATACCTGAATCACATCATACATTGAATACTTTCCTGCTCTTTCCTTCTTAGGGAGAACTTGGACATGAGCCGAACTTTAAGTTTTAAGAATTATCCTCAGGTTTCCAGAGTAGGGCATAAAGATACAGAGAGTTTGAGAAATACAATACAGCCTGATTCTTCTCTCTATAGAATTAGGTTCCCCCTAGGGCTAAACTTCGGTCCGTGTGTATAGTTTTAGAATTAAGAGGAGTGCCTTAGAAGTGTCAATAAACAATCACAACTTCATGAAGCTTACATGAAAACAAGGTTTATTACAAGAGAAATGAACACACATGTGGAACCCAAAGAGTTCACAATCCATAAAGAAGTTTGCATATTTATTACAATATAACAAAGGAAGGAGGAAGAAACAAAAATCTCCCCTTTAAAGGGACATGGCATGATAGGGGAAAAGGTGCAGTAAAAATAGGAAAAGGAAAAAAAACAAACAAACAAGGGGAGGAGTAAGGCGATGCAACATTTTTTTCCCCTTGGGAACTACTAGATCATGAAGATATAATGGTCTGGTATCTACAAGAGTCTGAGCTGCATAAGCAGTTTCTCAGCCTAGTACACACTGATTGGTACCTCTCTCGATTCTCAAGGACACAGAGGGAGTACAGCTTAGGATACAAACAACACCTTGTGTCAGCTCAGGGCAGGGGGTTTCATCACTGACACAATGAGGACCTCCTGCATACCACTGCTTCTGGAAAATATGGCAAATCAAAAAGAAAAGTTCAGGGTACCCCTTAACATTCCTAAACAGCAGAAAGGGAAAAAAAAAAGAGTTCCCAAGACCTTCCTGGGATGAACAGCAGATTGTACATTGTACACTTATGCATTCATGTTATTTTCCCTGATAGAATATAAGCCCCTTGAGAACACTATTATTTCATTCTTTGTACTTGTATCCACAATGGTTACAGAGTGCCTGGCATAAAATAAGTAAATACTTATTGACTGATGGATTGATTGAAAGTAGCCAGTTCTCCATTTTGGAGAACAATTTGGAACTATGTCCAAAGGGCTACAAAGTTATACATACCATTTGACCCACCAATACCACTACTAGGTCTTTATCCCAAAGAAATCAAAGAAAAAGGATCTGTATGTACAAAAATATTTATAGCAGCTCTTTTTGTGGTGGCAAAAAATTGGAAATTGAAGGAATGTCCATCAATTGAGGTATGGTTAAACAAGTGTGGTATACGATTATGATGCAATACTAAGAAATGAAAAGGGGGAGGCTAGGTGGCACAAGAAATAAAGCACCGGCCCTGGATCCAGGAGGACCAGAGTTCAAATCTTGCCTCAGACACTTAATACTTACTAGCCATGTGACCATTGGCAAGTCACTTAACCCCAATTGCCCTACCTTCCCCCCTCCAAAAAGAAAAAAAAAAGTGGTATGGTTTCAGAAAAACCTGAAAAGACTCATATGAACTGATACAAAGTTAAATGAGCAAAACCAGGAGAATATTGTATACAGTAACAGCAATGTTGTAATGACCATCAACTGTGAAACACTTAGCTACTCTAATCAAAATCCAAGACAATTCCAAAGGACCCATGATGAAAAATGCCATCTACCTCCAGAAAGAGAACTGATGAACTCTGAGTGTAGACTGAAACATACTTTTTTCACTTTATTTTTCTTTTTTGTTTTGTTTTTGCAACATGGTTAATATGGAAATTTTGTTTTGGGGTTTTGTTTTGTTTTTTGGGTTTTTTTTTGCTGTTTAGAGAGGGGAAGGTAGGGCAATTGGGGTCAGGTGACTTGCCCAAGGTCATGCAGCTAGTAAGTGTTAAGTGTCTGAGGCTGGATCTGAACTCAGGTTCTCCTGACTCCAGGGCTAATGCTCTCCATTCACTGTGCCACCTAGCCACCCTGGAAATGTTTTATATTGTTTCATATATATAATTGACATCATATCACTTACCTTCTCAATGGATTGGAGAGGGGCTGGAAGAAGGGACAGAATTTGGAACTCAAGATTTTTAAAAAATTAACTTTAAAAATAAAGCATACACACACGTATATGTACATGTGTTTATATGTGTATGGGTGTGTATGTATGTATGTATATATATACATATAAAATTGGGAAGATAACCAAGAAGAAAATTTTAAAATTACAAAAAATTATAATTTTTGAAGAACAAGTTGTAGAAGAAAGCATTCAATAGGAGGCTAGTCAACTTTGTCTAAAGCTATTTATCTATCAATCAACAGGAAAAGCTCTAATTGGGGAAATGTAAAAAAAAAAATACTGGAAGAAAGGGAAGAATATTCTAATGAGAGGTAAAAAAAGGTAATTGAATTTTGTGATTAGGACTTTTGAGTAGAAAGTTGTTAGCAAAGTGATGGAGATTGAAAACCCAGTTGGAACTGAAGTGTTGAAAAAAGACTAGATATAGAAAAGTGGAAGTATGGGGTATCTATAGTTGTTTTTTAAACTTTCTAAATAAAAAGGGAGAAAGGATGTAAGTGTATATTTGTTACTGTAAAAGTGGGGAAAGGATGGCATTTTTTAGGCATATTGGTAAGGGGGCAAATTTTTAAAAAGATATTTTAAAGATGTGGGAGAAAAATTCCATCTTACTTTCCCAGTCTTTTTACAACTTATTCTTCCCCAGATATACTAATACAGTGACAATGAGTTCCTTGCGGATCATCACACAAGACTCTCTGTCTCCTAACACTATGCATTTTCACTGGCCATCCTTTATGCCTAGAGTTCTCTCATTACCAAATTCTGGCTTTCTGGCTTCCTTCAAGTCCCATATATCATAATATGATATTTCAAAAGATAAGATATCCATAATATGATATTTCAAAAGACAAGACATCAAGGTTTACAACTAAGGACAACCTGTCTGGTAAACCTAAGTGTTTAGCCTATATAGAAGGAAAATGGATCTTTCATGGAATAAAGGATTTTCAAGCATGCCTGATGGAAAGGCCAAAACTGAATAGATAACTAGACAGCTATCTGCAGAAATTATGTTTAGACCAACACCAAAATAGACTCTAAATGGATGCATTACCTAGCTATAGAAGGTAACATAATAAACAGAGGAGTAAGGAAGAAATTATCTTTCAGATTTATGGAAAGTAGAAGAGTTCACGACTAAACAAGTGATACAGAATACACAAGTGGACAATTTTGATTATATGAAATTTAAAAGGTTTTGTGTAAACAAATCTAATGCAATAAAATGAAAGGAAAAACAGATAACTGAATAAAAATCTTTATAATGTCACAACTGAAATTGAGGTAAACAGAGGCACAACATTCTAAGCATATTCAATTTATTGGTAAGGCTAGCAATTACCAATAAAACAGGTCTCTAGACTCTTCAGCCAAAAGACCATACGGTAGTGTGTACTAGCCTTCATATAGCTTTGGTAAGAACAAAGAAATTTTGGGAAGAACAGAAGAACAAATAACAGAAGGCATAAAACAGTATAAATGCTAACAAAGACTTAAGTATCATAGATGATAGAAAACAAAATGATTGGATGGTATTCATGAATGCAGGTTAGCAACAACGCCTCCTTCCATCTTGTTGCTAGAGAAAGCTCATTGGTAATGTCCATCTGCATGGATAGTTAGTGTCATATCTGGACTTTCTTGAAGGATAGTCAGTGTTACAGAGACAGCAGACTTATCCACCTGTATGTTACAGGGCTTGTTAGTGAGATAACAGATTTCCTTTAATTGTACATGGGTATGCAAGGTTTTACAGAGATAATGTACTTTTTTTGAGTTAAGGTGATTTGTAGGACAACTGAATTTTAAACTAACTCAGACAGAACCAAGAAAACAAAGCAACATTGTGTGATGGTGAGAAAGCTGATTCATTGAGAAACTCTACTCTATTCCAATCAGTATCAATCAATTTGATGTGATTCCATAGGGGTAGTGATTATAAGTTCTGTATATCAGGTCCCAGAGCTATGAACTGCAGATTGAAAGATCACTTGCTTAATCATATGAAATTAACTAGAGGCCCTTCACCATTGTTTTTCCTTGTCATGGTGACAAAACAGAGGTCACTCAACTACGCGGAAAGTCCCCCGATTTTATTTTTGTGCTTCTGGAATATTCTCTTTCATCCAACATGAACAGATGACCATCTTATGACCACTTAGTCAGTGGAGATGTCCCATGCTTCACCCAATCTGTGGGCCCTCTTCCCCCTGCTAATATGTCCTTTTTGGCCCTCAAGAGCAAGGTCTATCAATCAATGAGATTGTGTATTTTGCCATAACTCTTTTGCATATTTGGGCAAGAATAAGCAATGTATTAATCCACACTTTGTATAAGTCACATTGGAATAAATTTCCAGTAGAGGGGTCCTATAATAATCCTCAAAATTTAATGTCCATTACTCATTTACCAGCTGCAGAGCTCACTTGTGCAACCATAAGAATGCTGACAAAGATATCTCCATCCTGTTTTGCTTAAATTCCACGACCAAACCAAGCATGGGTAGTGGTGTGGTATGTAAAGTCCCTTCCCATATGTTCTTGGAGCATAGTATAGCTCCTGCCTAACCTAAGGAGAAGCCCATCCATCTTGTGACCCACTAGTCAGTGGAGATATTTCCTCCTTTGCCCAACCTGTAACCTTGATAATATATTGTTTTGCTTAGTTTAGCCTATGCATCATATGTCAACCAATGGGATTATTCTGTATTTGGTAAACCTGTTCTTGAATTTTTAGATATCTAACCCTATAAAAATAGGGCCCTGGAATGAGGAGGCATCTCAGATCATGAGGGGACCATGGACCCTTTAATAAAGTGCCATTGGTTCAGAGCTCTGCCTCAGTCTCTCTTATTGTAGATTGGATAATTATTATTGCCACATGATCAACTGTGATAGACTTAGCTCTTCTCAGCAATATAATGATCCAAGACAATTAAAAAAAACTCATTATAGAGAATGCTATCCACATTCAAAGAACAATGTAGTCTGAATGAAGATCAAAACATACTATTTTCATGTCTTTTGGTTTTTTTTTGTGATTTTTTCCCTTTTGTTCTGTTTCTTTCACAACATGACTAATGTGGAAATATGTTTAATATGATTGCAAGTATATGGGGAAGAGGAAGGGAAGGGGGAAGAAAATTTTGGAACTCAAAATCTTAGTAAAAATGAATGTTGAAACTATCTTTATGTGTAATTAGAAAAAAATACTATTTAGAAAAAAATTAAATTAAAAAAGAAACAAAATAAACTGAACTTCTCTATTTATGAATTTATTAACTTAACTCAGAGACAAAGTAATGTGGCTCAGGCAGTTACAGAATAGAATCATTGCAGAATGTAATCAAATGTAAAATATTAAATCAATATTTTATTTTTTCAATTCCCCCCTTTGATCAATAGGAGCTCTGCCTCCCATGGACCACTCATCACTAAGCTAATTATAGAAGATTTTTAACATGGTCATTATCAGTAGTGCATACTAATATGTTTTTGTTTTTCTGGTGCCTTTTCAGAATAGGCTTTAACACACGAACTAATGAAAAGTCTAAAAACAATAATAAGACAAAGGGCAATGAGGGCCCATTTACCAAGGGCTGCTAATAGGCTATTTCTCTGCAGCCAAGTGAACGAAGAAGAGGGATTCCATCAGGGGTCACCTGGAATGAGTAGTTGTGCCTCTGCTATAACTTATTGAATCTTCTATAGGCTTGTCACAATTTCCCCTGACTTGTTCATATAAGAACAACAAGACTGATTAATCACAGCACAAACACTTAATCTCAGATTATATACAGAAAGCAGCGTATATCTCAAATGAACTGTCTAGATGTAAATTGCTTATACTTTAGGACATGGTCTACACATAAGTGTTAATCCCAAATAAAATAATAAACCTAAGTAAACTTGAATTTCCCTTTGAGGGAACATAAGATAGTTCATAAATTACTTTTCTCTAATACAACTGATTGCATGGAATTTTTTTCCCCTTATAACCAAACAGAAGATGTTTCTGAGTTTAACCTTACTAATTAATTACTATCTTTGTCCCATAAGCTTCTTCATCCTTGTCTAATTATTCTCATATCATTCTAAGATATTTCAAGGACCTTATCTTTATTTTTTTTGCTTTTTGGAGGGCAATTGGGTTAAGTGACTTGCCCAAGGTCACACGGCTAGTTTTTGTGTTAAGTGTCTGAGGCCAGATTTGAACTCAGGTCCTCCTAACTCCAGAGCTGGTGGTCTATTCACTGTGCCATCTAGCCACTCCAGGACTTTATCTTATATAAGAATTAGCAAGAAGATGAAAACCTTAAGAACTGATTTATTTAGTTGCCTACAAATTAAGATTAAATACAGTAAGATCTTTCATACTTGGATCCTATTATAGCTGGAGTGTTGCAACAAGATTCATTATGTTAAAAAAAAAAAACAGCTTTACTTGCCCTGATTAGAGAGATTTTCTATGAAAGGAAGAAGCAGGGACATGGTTATAACAGAGTCAAACCTGATCCTCCAGGCCAGTTCAAACTACTTACAGGTTGTTGTTTGTCCTTCATTCTTAAAGAAGACCATGACATCAGGAAGGTGATGCCATGATTTGCAATTCAATTGGATTTAAGTGAAGGAGGATTGTGCAAAGTCACAAACCTCACTTTTTCTCCCATCTGGGTCCAGTGGAAAGACGTAGATCAGGATGACTAGCGATGGCACCCACTGAAAATCTCCATTCTAACATATATCCATCTCTTAAGATAGTGTATAGACTAGAATCTGTTTGAAACAAAGTTGGCTCAAGATGTAACTTCAATATATACTATTCCAGGTATAACTTCATAATTTTCATTATAACAAATCATCACATAAATCAGGGGTGGGAAACCTGTGACCTCAAGGCCACATGTGGCCTTCTAGGTCCTCAAGTGTGGTCCTTTGACTGAGTTCAAGTTTTACAGAACAAATCATTTCAATATTATAAACAAAATTGTAAATTCACTTTGCTTTATCAAGGAATGTTTGTAATGGAAGAGGGGATCTCATTTTCTCAGTAAATCAATTTGCAAGTTCTTTTACAGGGAAGATTTTATGACCTTGACCAAGCAGATGTTCCCAAGAAACTTGACAAATTTACAAATAAGAAAAATTTTATAAGGTTTCTCTTTCCCTCTATTTTTTTAATGAAATAAGTAATTATTATTCTTCCCTTTTAAAATACACCAAATTAAATGATTCATAGGTTTTAACATTATAATAATAGCCTCCAATAACTTAATCATTTCACAGTATCTAAATCAAAAGGAGTTAAATTCTCCAATGGCACTATTTTATCATCCTCTTGATAGTATTTCTTATAAAATGGTTGCCCAGAATTTACATTTCAAGAAAATTTAGAAACACAATAAGAACATGCACAATATCATGTATTTAAAACATGAAAGCAAGACATTGTCAGATGACATCAAGTCAATTAATACATTTCCAAATTATCTTATGTGGGGACAAAAAGCACTCCAAATGACTCAAAGAGAAACTGAGGCAGAGCTCCAAGACAAAGCACTTTATTAAAGAGCCCTGGACCCCTCTAATGAAGTGGATCCCAGACTTCCCCCATGGTCTGAGATATCCCTTCCTTCCAGTGACTTATTTTTATAAGCCTTAATACCATATTTATTGCCTAAACATTCTAAAAAGGCTATACAAAGTACCATTTCCATTGGTTGATATAAGATGTATAAGCTAAACAACAATTATGTCAGCAAGGTCACAGGTTGGGTGAAACAGGGAATATCTCCACTGACTAGGTGGTCACAAGATAGATGGGCTCCTCCTTACACTGGGCAAGAGGAGATGGTATAAGTCATGCATACAATCCAAGAACAGATCAGGGATGGGGTAGCTGTGGGAGGGTGTAAGTTGGGAGAGGAGAGACCTTTTCATGCCATGCTACCCATGCTTGGTTTGGTCATGGAATCTGAGCAAAGCAGAATGGAGATATCTATGTCAATATTCCTGCAGTTATGCAAGTAAGCTCCATAGATGGTAAACAGGTGGTAAATATTATTTACAGTTTGAGGCCTATTATAGGGGCCCTTTTATTAGAATCTATATTGCTATGTGATTTATACAAAATATAAATATATTGCTTATTCTTATATTTATTATTAGATGACTGACTAAATATGTATTAGAAGCTGAGTATAGTAAAATAATTGCTGGTAATCATTACCCCTTATAGAATCATAACGAAGTGATTAATAATGATTAGAGTTTGAGTAAGGGTTCATAATTAATCATCTTTCCCACTCAAAAAATCATCCAGCTTTATCACCTTTGACATTTTATACCAATCACATTTAAAATTCAGTACAGAGTTATTTAGCACAAAGCACTTGCATTCAATTAAAGAAATAACAATAATTAACATTTATAAAGTGCTTACCATATGCTAGGTCTTATGTTAAGCACTTTGCAATCATGTGATTCTCAAAACAACCTTGGGAAGTGGGTGCTATTTTTATCCCCTTTAGAGATTAGTAAACTGAGGTAAATAGATATGAGGTTACTTGCCTTAAAATCACACAACCAACAAATTTGCAGAGACTGGATTTTTAACTCATATTTTTCTTGATCCATGTCTTTCAGCATTTTGCCTTAATGCCAAACCACATTATAGTTTAGTTTTAGGACAAACCTCTGCTACATTAAATATGGATTTACAATCACAAAATCAAAATCTCAATTTTCTCAAGGTAACTCCCAGAATTATACATTATAGTCTCTCTCTCTCTCTCAGTCTACTGCCAAAGATTTAAAATGGTAGTCTTGATTTCTCATCTACCTCTTTAGAATACATAAGAATTTTATATTCCTCATATAACAATTAAAATATAACTTTCTAATGGTCCTCCAAGGACAGAATTTTAGTATCTTTAAATAATTCAGTATCTTCAAATAATTCTATATTGCAAACATGTTACTATAGTTTCCACATCATAAAGAATAACCCCACAATATTATTCATATCTTTCTTATCTCAAGAAATCAAAAACCTCCCTAAAACCTCTTTTTACAAGACTCCAAACCCTTTTTACTTTCAAACCCCATGTGCTCAAAATTTTTCTCTCTCCATTTACATATGTAAATAAATATGAATAGTATATAATAATATAATATACAGGATATGGCATATAATATTATATAATACAACAATATTATATAGTAATATATAAATGGAAAGACATACATACTATCAACCTTTAAAAAGTTTGGTTAAAGGAGACAAATAGTGATATACAGTTATCTCATTTTCTTCCCTTAAGCTAGAGAAACTTGTACAAGGAGTGCAGGAGCTGAGTCCTGACTGATGAACAAAAGGGTGAGAGAGCTTAAGTACATTTTAGGACCATCCCAATCCAGGGTGGCTGGGTCACACAAATTTATGATCCCCATAAATGTTTAATCATTGTATGAGAAACTAATTTTCTTAATAAATGGTAAATACAATAAAACAAGAGAGTTGACAAAGTGTTGATTGAAATTATGATCCAGAATATCTGTTTTCTTTACCATTAACATTCCATAACCTGGTATATGTTCATAAAATATTAAGACAAGAAAAAGTCAAAAAGTCCCATTATTCAAGTTAATGCCTCGAGTTGAGTCCAGACCTTTCATTTCCCAGACTATCTATAAAACGTATCTTTACTGCATTGAATTTCTCCTTTACAGTTTTGGAAAAAAAATTTCTCCTTTACAATTTTGGAAAAAAAATTTCTACACAACCCTAGTTAATTGCAATACTGTTGCATTTGAGGTTCTAAAGAGCTTATAAATGCATGGTCTTATCTAATTTCTAATACATTTATAATGTCACCTCACAAGTTGTTGGATTTTTTTTCCTTAAGCTAGGTGTAGTCAGAAGGGGTAACAGAAATGGTAGCAGCCAGAGGGCTAATAGGTCTGTAATACAAAACATAAAGCAGAAAGCCAACAGTAGTTTATCTCTTCTATTGAGACTCAGGAGAGAGGGGGTCTAAGTTCTTTCAGCCCTAGTTAACAACCTACATACTCCTGGTCTATTCAAATAACAATTAAGTGCTATTATATCATTCACAAAAGTAACACAAAGTATTTTTCCAAATTAAATTTTACTCACATTCAAGCTGCTCCTTTAAATAAGCTTCTCTTTTCATGGACAAGAAGCAAGACAATTCTTAAAATTCAAATGGCTAACTGACTTTAAATTTTAGCTTCCCTTACTTTAATCTGTGGTTTTGTGATGCTGAGCAGTTCTCAGAGATATAAACTCCCACCCACCCCCCATCCCACCCCAGGAAAGAGAGGTAAAGAAGTTGGTTCAGATTTTCCTTACCTTTGTTCTTACTCCCATATTCAAAATTTACTCCAATTAATATCCATACTGAAATTGGGGTCTGATATAATTTACATTTCTAATTGTAAAATATTTATCAATGTAAAAATTATTTTCCAATTTGATTTGTATTAAACTTTAATTTGTAAAACTCCCAAGAATCTAATTAGATGTAGATTAGATGATGTTAGATTAGAATCTAACAAAACTTTTTCAGTTGTTCCTAATTTACACAAACTTTTCTCTTGTTTTGGAAACCAGAAAAGAATTAATAACAGGCAGTTCTTAAATGGCACAGCCACGCAAACTGCAACATATTTTTCTTCTTTTTTTTTCCTACTACTTTCTTTTTTTCTTTTTTTGGGGGGAGAGGGCAATTGGGGTTAAGTGACTTGGCCAAAGTCACACAGCTATTTTTTGTGTTGTGTCTGAGGCTGGATCTGAACCCAGGTCCTCCTGACTCCAGGGCTGGTGCTCTATTCACTACACCACCTAGCCACCCCTTCCTACTACTTTCAAACTACCTTCAGTTCCCTTTTCTCTGGAACCTTCCCCCTGAACTAAAACAACAAATCTGTCACTTTCCAGGGGAAAAGTGATAAAAGGTCCATGAAATATTGACAGCTATGGTCTTAAGTTCCTTAAAATAAATTCTAAAGAATGTTAACCCGAAACAAAATATTTCAGTATTTATAAAAGCATTCAAATGACTATTTGGAAATTCACAGTAGTTTACAATATTTATAATTAGTTTACAATGTCATAAAGTTATACTGTCTGAGGGGAAAGATTTCCTTTAATCTTATCTGTCTTTCTGTCTGTCCTCCCAAAATTTGGTTAGAGATTAGAAATATAGACAGAAAGGGAGACTATCTTTCTGAAGACTTATACAACTCATTGGAAAGGTTCGCATTCTTTTTTTCCAGGAAAAAAGTTAGTGTATAGGACACAGAGAGAAACAGAGAAGCATTGCTGGTAAGATTTTTCCTTCTTAACTTCATGAGCACAACTTTCTAAAAGCAATCTCATTAAAATGAGGGGTTATCACCACAAGACAGACACAAAGATAATAAACACCAAAGACAAAGCTTCTTAAAAAATAATTAGCATGCACAGGTTAAAAGTCCCATTTTAAGGTCAAATAAAGGACCCTTTGAGAGTCTGACATATTAAACTAATTTGGGTAATGTCTTTCCCGGGTGACAACTAATCATTCAATTTAATCTTTTTGAGCTCTATTTTAATTACCCCCTTTTGGCTGGAAAGAATCCACTATCGGTTTATCAGACACCCACCAACTATGGTTATTTGTGACTGCTAGCTGTGCCACTAGCCAATAATGGCTACTTATGATGCGGTGCTTTCCAACAGTGCAAGCAACAAGATAGAAGGAGGATTTGTTGCTAGCCTTCATTCTAGATCTCCATCCAATCACAGTGTTTTCCATCATTTATGATGCTTCAGACTCTGTAGCCAATCATCTTGTTTTATACTTTCTGTTCTCTGCTACCTTGTACTTCCCAAAACTGTATGAAGGCTAATAGACCCTCTCTTATGGTCTTTGGCTGACTGAAGAGTCAAGTAACCCTTTTTATTGGTGATTAATAGCCTTGCCAATAAATTGAACATGTTCAGAACTTTGTGTCCCAGTTTACCTTAATTTCAGTGGTGACAACAACAGGTTTTTCTGATAAAGGTCCCACATTTGAGATATATAAGGAACATATTCAAATGTATAATACAAAGGCCATTCCCCTAAAGATAAATTACCCAAGGATATGAACAGCTAGGTTTCAAAGGAAGAAATACAGGTTATCAAAAATCATTTGGAAAAACACTAAATCACTACTAGAAAAATTCAAATTAAGGCAACTCTGAGGTTCCATCTCATACTTTTCATACTAGAGAAGATGACAAAAAAGGAAAATGGCAAATGTTGGAAAGGATGTGGGAAAACATTAGTGCACTGTTGGAGGAGCATGGATTGGTCCCATTATTCCTGAAACTATGTCCAGAAAGTTATCAAATTTTGTTCCAGCTATAGTACCATTAGGACTGTAGCCTTCCCCAATCCGGACTGATTCCCCTGCCTCCAAAAGAAATCAAAGAATATATGAAAGGATCTACAAAAATATTTATAGCTGATTGGGGTGTGTGTGTGTGTGTGTGTGTGTGTGTGTGTGTGTGTGTTAACCAAAAATTGGAAACAACAGATGTCATCCTATTGGGAATTGGATAAATAAATTGTGGTATATGAATGGAATAATATATTACTGTGACATAAGAAATGACAAAAATGGATCATTTAAGAGTAAAGTCGGTAGACCTTTCTATACTAAAGCAGGTTAAAGTAAGCACAGATATAGTAATATATGTAATGATAACAATATTATAGAGAAATCTTTGAAAGACTTTAGAACTCTCAAGAACACCATGACAAACCATGAATCCAAAATAATGAAAATAGAACATGTCACTCATCTCTTAACAGGAAGATAATTAACTTAAAATGGAGAAGGTCATACTTTTGAACACTGATTATGTGAGAATTTATTTTGCTGAAGTATGTAGCTATGCTTTAGGGGCTATTTTTTTTTTGTTACAATTTTCTCAGTGATGGTACGTAGTGGGAAAAACAGATTACCCTTTTAAATACTTACTAACCAGGGAAAAAGAGCCTTTCTTTTTAGAGGGGGAAGGGCAGGGTTAGGGTTAAGAGATTTGCCCAAGGTCACACAGCTAGTAAGGATCAAATGTCTGTGGTCACATTTGAACTCAGGTCCTCCTGACTCCAGGGCCGGTGCTCTATTCACTGCGCCACCTAGCTGCCCCAAGTCTTTTTCTTAAAAAACAAAACAAAACAAAAAACCTATGGGTTATACTCAAGGCTAGATATAATATAATTATGGGCAGTTAGGTGATGCAGTGGACAAGAGTGCCAGTGAACTCAGAAAGACTCATCTTCAAGAGTTCAAATCTGACCTCTGACACTTACTAACTGTGTGATCCTGGGCAAGTCACTTAACCTTGTTTGTCTTAGTTCCTCATCTATAAAATGAACTTGAGAAGAAAATGGCAAACCACTCCAGTATCTTTGCCAAAAAAAATCCAACTCCAAGTATGGTCATGAAAAATTAAACATGACTTAAATAATTGAACAACAACATGATATAAGTATGTTTCATGACGACAAATTAAAGAATATAGGCAAAAAGAGAGAAAGAAAATGAGGAAGAACCATGCTCACTTTCTCTTTTAAGACTCTTTCAGTACTTCCTCTCACTTAGGCTTCATACAGGAGCAAAAATAGAGGGATTTCTTTTCTCTCACTACCCCCTACTGCCTACCCTCCAATGGCAAGAATGATCACAAACAATACTGTGCTTGAGTAAATGAGCCTGAACCCTTGACTGTTTTCTTTTGATTTTACCTTCTTCAATGGCTACAATCCAATTACCAGTGATACAGATAAACAGACATTTCCATCTCTCTAAGCTAAGGCTGGTTCAATCTGGTTTGGAGATTCAGCTTCAGAATTAGAATGAAATAAGAAATTTGCAAAACATCTGATTCTTTCAGTACTGACTTTTGAATTTAGGTGACCAGAAAGCTATATCAATCTTTCAAGCCTTGAAACAATTAATCCTGAAACAATTAAATCTCAAGGACAGTTTCAGTATCTTTTAAGGAAAAACTAGTCGAGTTGTCATGGGCTAGATGTTTCTATAGTGACATACAACCCTTTTTGGCAAGGTCTTGAAGATTTTCTACAGGACATTCTACCACTTAAATAGACCTGGACAACCCTGAGATTGAATGCTAGGCAGCACTGGAGGAGAAATGTAGTCAGTTGGCCATTTATTTGTTAAACACCTACTATGTTTGGGTAGGGGGCAGAGCCAAGATGGCAGAGTAAAAACAAGGCCTTTGTGCAGCTCTGGCTCCCACCACCTCCAATATACATAAAACAAAGGACTCTAAACAAATTTTGGAGCTACAAAACCCACAAAGTGACAGAGAGAAACAAATCTGCTGAAGTCAGCCTGGCAGGCCAACAGGAAAGGACTATTGTACCAGGGTGGGAGCTGAGCACAGTCCCACAGGAGCCACAAGGTTCTGGCCCTGGGGTGGCTCCGACCAGCAGCGGCAGGAGCAGACTTGAGGAGAGTGAATCATGAGCAGCTGTGGCAGTTTCTAGACTTCTCAACCTATAAACTCCAAAAAGAAAGTAAAAGGTCAGTTAGGAACTCTGTTGGAACTGGGTGGAGAAGAGGTTGGTCTGGCCCCTGCCCCTGGGCAAGAAGTGGCAGAGGCTCACAGCTGCAGCTGCTGCTGCGTGGCTGACTCCAGAGCTTCTGGCCTACAGATTGTAGTGGGACCAAGTGACCATTCAGAGGGTAATCACTCTTTCTTTAACCTGCTTGGATCTGGATCATGGTCTTAGGTGGTAGTCCTGGGTTGAATGGCCAGTGTGCCAGAGCTTGTGGGGTCTGCAGAGAGGGCACTCTCCTAATAGCTCTGGCAGCTGTGAAAACTCCAGTGATTTGGGACATAGCTCTCTGCAATCTGGAAGCAGTGGCAAAGAGCTCAAAACTCAAGTAATTGGCTAGCAATATGAGCAAGCAGAGGAAGCACAAACAGACCACAGAATCCTTTTTTGGGGACAAAAAGGATCAAAGCATGGAACGGGAGGAAGACAATGAAATCAGAACTCCTGCATCAAAAGCTTCCAAGAAAAATATGAACTGCTTACAGGCTATGGAGGAGCTCAAGAAGAATTTTGAAAATCAAGTAAGAAAATTGGAGGAAAAGTTGGGAGGAGAAATGAGAATGATGCAAGAAAATCATAAAAAGCAAGTCAATAGCCTGCTAAAGGAGATCCAAAAAAATACTGAAGAAAATAACACTTTAAAAAATAGACTTACCCCAATGGCAAAAAGAGGCTCAAAAAGCCAATAAGGAGAAGAATGCCTTAAAAAGCCAAATTTGCCAGATGGAACAAAATTAGATTTGAACAAATGGAAGCTAATAACTTTATGAAAAATCAAGATACTATTAAACAGATCCAAACAAATAAAAAAAAATAGAAGACAATGTGAAATACCTTATTGGAAAAACCACTGACCTGGAAAATAGATCCAGGAGAGATCATTTAAAAATCATTGGACTACCTGAAAGCCATCATCAAAAAAAGGAGCCTAGACACCATCTTTCAAGAAATTATCAAGAAAAATTGCCCTGATATCTAGAATTAGAGGGCAAAATAGAAATTGAAAGAATTCACCAATCTCCTCTTGAAAAAGATCCCAAAAAGAAAAGTCCTAGAAATATTATAGTCAAATTCCAGAGTCTCCAGGTCAAGGAGAAAATACTGCAAGCAGTCAGGAAGAAACAATTTGAGTATTGTGGAAACAAAATGGATAACACAAGACCTAGAAGTTTCTACATTAAGGGACTGAAGGGCTTGGAATATGATATTCCGGAAGTCAAAGGAGCTAGGATTAAAACCAAGAATCACCTACCCAGCAAAACTGGGTATAATGCTTCAGGGAAAAATATGGTCAGTCAATGAAATAGAGGATTTTCAGGCATTCTTGATGAAAAGAGCAGAGCTCAACAGAAAATTTGACTTTCAAATACAAGAAGCAAGAAAAGCCCAAGAAGGTAAACAGGAAAAAGAAATCATGAGGAACTTATTAAAGTTGAACTATTTACATGCCTATATGGAAAAATAATAATTGTAACTCATAAGAGTTTTCTCAGTATGAGGATAGTTGAGGGGAATATATATGTATATATATATGTATACATACATACATATGTATGTATAGGAGGGTGTATGTATGTATAAATATATATGTGAGTATGTGCATATGTATGTACATATATACATAGGCAGAGGGCACAGGATGCGTTGAATATGAAGGGATGATATCTAAAACAATAAAATTAAGAGATGAGAGAGGAATATATTGGGAGAAGGAGAAAAGGAGAGATAGATTAGGGTAAATTATCTCATATAAAAGAGGCAAGAGAAAACTGTTATAATGGAGGGAAAGAGCAGGAAGGTGGAAGGGAATGGGTCAACTTTGCTCTCAGTGAATTTGGCTTAAAGAGGGAATAACATACACACTCAATTGGGCATCTTACCCTACAGGAAAGTAGGGGGGAAGGGGATAAAAAGGGGGATGACAGAAGGGAGGGCAGATTGGGGGAGAGGGTAGTTAAAAGCAAACATTTTGAAAAAGGACAGGGTCAAAAGAGAAAACAGAGTAAGTGGAGGGTGGGATAGGATGGAGGGAATTATAGTTAGTCTTTCACAATATAACTACTATGGAAATGTTTTACATAACTACACATGTACAGCCTATATTAAATTGCTTATCTTCCCAGTGGGGGTGAGTGAGGAGGGAAGAAGGGGAAAAGTCTGGAACTCAAAGTTTTAAAAACAAATGTTTTAAAAAAGTTGCTTTTACATGCAACTGGGAAATAAGATATATAGAGACTGGGGTATAGAAATCCATCTTGCCCTACCAGAAAGTTGTGGGGGTGGTATGAGGGAGGATATAAGAGAGAACAGATTGGGGGAAGGGGCATTCAGTAAGCTTGCTATTTTGGGGTAGGGTAGGGGAAAGATGGGGAGAAAAATTTATAACTCAAAATCTTTGTGGAAATTAATATTGCAAACTAACAATAAATAAATACATTAGAATTTTTTAAAAACATCTACTATGTGCCAGGGACTGTGTTAAGTGCTGGGGACACAAAGAAAGATAAAAGCCAGTCCTTGTTCTCAAGGAGCTCATGACTTAATGAGAGAGATAAAGAAAAGATTAAGAAAAACAGAAAAGAGCAAAAATGACAACAAGTAACATAACCCCCTGAAGAAGTAACAGAATATGGAGGAAAACAAGATCATAAATAAAAGGTTATTTGGAAGAACTAAGTCACTATAAAATGAGGATAATAATTGCTCTTACCTCCCAGAGTGGTGGTTAGTGAAATTATTTTTGCTATTATATTTATAACCAATTATTATATTAGGACCCAGTATTTTCCTTCTCTGTTCCTTCATTGAGGTTCAACTCTTGTGGATGGTAAGCCTCTTAAAGGCATGGCTGCTTGAGATTACCCCTAAGCCTGAGGGAACATGTTCTTCAACCTTGGGCCAAATCCCACCCAACTAGGATAGGGGAGAGTGACCCAGCTCATAAAGGAGAAAAACAACTAGAGTGGTATGGATGGAAATGGATTTCCCTGTCCAGGTTGCTGGAAATGGCTGAGTCTAATGATCAAGCCACATTTTCAGCAGGATGAGATGTAGATCCCTAGACACTTCCTCATTAAATGTCTACCAATCAGGGTTGATTATCATTTGTCTGGGGGCATTCTTTTTTACAAAAGTATTTAAGACTTTAAGCCTCTCCATGTCTCTTTCATCTTTGGTTTTCCAAGAGAAGCCACTGATTATCAATTTTTTGATTATCAGTTAGCTTAATTAACAAATTGATTATTAATTATCCAGAAACTCTACCTGCCTCTCAGGGTTTTTCATTTGTGACAGCAGGTTAAATGAGATAATATTTGTAAAATGCAGACCTTTTGCTTCCTGAGATTCTCATCGTGACCCAAATATTTTCACCTTTAGAAGTCTCTGGGGGATTGTCATCTTTCCTCTATGAGGGTTGAGTACAAAGTTTCACCTCCCCACATAGCCAGAAAGCAAGGTACTTCCCAATAATTCCATCATCATTTCATTAGATACCTCTAAGAAGTGAATCTGAACAAATTTTAGAATGGCAAAATCCACTAGGAGACAGAGTGTGGCAGATTTCCAGCCCAGGACAACACAGAAAGTTAACGGGTAGGATTTGTTGTGCCAGGCAGGGTGGAGTGCAGAGTACAGAATGCATGGGCTACACCAGCACAGACTTGACCATAGTGGAACGGGAGCGGGACCTGGTGAACTGAATCACCCACAGCAGTGGTGTTTCCCAAACCTCTCAGTGTAAAACAGGAGTCTGTCGGAGCTGGGTGAGAGATAAGCTCAGGGCCTGCGGCAGCAGCAGCAACTACTCCTGGGACGATCAGTCCACACACTAGGTGTTTGAAAGTCACCTACTTAAATTTCTGGGAGCCAAGATGGCAGAGTAAACCATAAGTGCTCTAATCTCCCCTTGTTGATCTTGAAAAACCCAGAGAAAACTGCCCCAGGAAAAATCCTGAAATAGTGGAACCAGTGGGAGGCTAGGGAGATCTGCAGGAAGGATCCCTCTTGCTATGGCTGAAGGGGACCAGTACAGGATGGGAGGCTCCCTAGTAAGCCCCACCTCAGCAGACCAGTGGGAGATCATGAACTCTTGGGGTGGAGCCAGCAAGGGCCAACACCAGGACCCCAGGTGTGTCTTTGTACAGCCAGGGGAATTGGCAGACACCAGGTGCTGTCCACCAGTGGCTGAAACTTCCTGAGCTCTAGGTCAGGGTTAGGGAGGTAGAGACCTGAAATAGCCAGACACCTCCCCCCCAAACACACACACCTCATGCTGTGAGCTTCAGTATAACCCTGGGGAGCACAGAAAGACCCGACCTTGGCATTGGACTTGGCACATACCAGCCAGCTCCAGCTCAGCACCAGGTGAGCTGCAGCATGACATAGCCTGTAACTACAGAACCAGAGGCCACAGCATACAAAACCAGTTACAAGGCCCCTAGCTCCCAGCACAAGAAGCATGGTTCAGAGCCCCCTGTGCCCCAGAAGCAGAGACCCACTTTAAAAGCCAGGAAATAGGTGATCACAATGAAAAGAAGCAAATTGGAAAAGCAAAGACCATAGAATCTTACTATGGAGACTGGGAAGAACAAAATACACACTCAGAAGAGGACAGCATTGATACTACGTCCACATCTGAAACCTCAAAAAGGAATATGAACTGATCTCAAGCCCAAAAAGCATTCTTATAAAAACTCAAGAAGGATTTTAAAAGCCAAATTAGAGAGATAGAAGAGAAATTGACCAAATATTTCAAAAATACAATTGTCAAAATGAAAACAATTTCACTGAAGAGAACAACTTTAAAACATACAATTGGTCAAATGGAAAAGGAAGTACAAAAGCTAACTTAAAAAAACAATTCATTAAAAATCAGAATTAGAGATCAGCAGTATCTGTGGCAGTTTCCAGAATTATCAACACATAGATGCGAAGGACAAAGTGAGAGGTCAGTGCAGTCTGGACTTTGGGACCCAGTAAGTGGGAGTGCATTGGCTTTTGCCCCCAGGGCGAGAAGCTGCTAAGATGCCCAGCACAGTCAGCCAGTGCCATGTGGCAGCTTCAGCTCCTGGCCTGCAGAGTGTAGGGGGACCAGACAACCATTCTGAAGGGTAATCGCTCTTGCTTTAACCTGCTTGGATATGTATTTAGGTCTAGGGTGGAGGTCCTGGGGTGCATGACCAGCTTGCCAGAGCATATGGAGACCTCAGAGAGGGCACCCATCTAATACCTCTGGCAGCTGAGAAAACCCCAGCATTTGGGATGAAAGCTCCCCTGTCTGGTGGCAGAGTCCCACTGTGGCAAAAAGCCCAGGGGTCAAGTGACTGAGGGGTGACATGACCAGGCAAAGAAAACAAAGCAGACAGAAGATTCCAACATTAGGCTCCTATTTTGGGGACAAAAAGGAGCAAAGCATGGAACAGGAGGAAGCCAGTGGAGTCAGAACTCCTGCACCAAAGGCTTTCAAGGAAAATACAAGCTGGTTACAGGCCATAGAGGACCTTAAGAAGCAGATAAGAGAAGTGGAGGAAAAATTGGGAAGAGAAATGAGAATGATGCAAGAAAATTACTAAATGAGAGTCAACAGCCTGACTGAGGAAAAGACATCTTAAAAAAAGACTAACTCAAATGGCAAAGGAGACTCAAAAAGGCAATGAGGAGAAGAATGCCTTAAAAAGCCAAATTTGCCAGATGGAAAAAGAATCTCAAAAGCTCACTGAGGAGAATCATTGCTTCAGAATTAGATGGAAGCTAATGACTTTATGAGAAATCAAGATGCTGTTAAACAGATCCAAACAAATGAAAGAATAGAAGGAAAAACTGCTGACCTGGAAAATAGATCCAGGAGAGATAATTTAAAAATTATTGGACTACCTGAAAGCCATGATCAAAGTAAGAACCTAGAAATCATCCTCCAGGAAGTTCTCAAAGAAAACTGCCCTGATGTTTTAGAACCAGAGGGCAAAATAGAGGTTGAAAGAATCCACCCATCACCTCCTGGAAAAGATCCCAAAAAGAAAACTCTTAGGAATATTATAGCCAGGTCCCAGAATTCCCAGATTAAGGAGAGAATATCACAAGCAGCCAGGAAGAAACAATCTGAATATTGTGGAAACACAATCAGGATAACCCAGGATCTGGCAGCTTCTGATCGAAGGGCTTGGAATATGATATTCCGGAGGTCAAAGGAGTTGGCATTAAAACCAAGAGTCACCTACCCAGAAAAACTGAGTATCATGTTTCAGGGGAAAATATGGTCATTCAGTGGAATAGAGGATTTTCAAGCATTCTTGATGAAAAAACCAGAGTTGAACAGAAAATTTTACATTCAGATACAAGAAGCAAGAGAAGAATGAGAAAGTAAACAGGGAAGAGAAATCATAAGGAACTTATCAAAGTTGAACTATTAACATTCCTACAGGGAAAAACAATAATTGTAACTTATGAAACTTTTCTCAGTATGAAAATAGTTGAAGAGAATAGAAATATATATATATGTCTATATATGAGTCTATATGGGCATATGAATACATATGTGAATGTGTGTATATATGTTTACAGGTATACATAGATAGAGGGCACAGGACCAAGTTAATAGGAAGGGATGATACTTAAAAGGTGAAATTAAGAGGTGAGAGAGGAATATAATGAGAGGAGATGGGGAGAGACAGAATGGGGTAAATTATGTCATATAGAAGAGACAAGGGAAAACTGCTAACAATGAAGGGGAAGAACAAGAAGGCAAAAGGGGATGGGTAAACCCTATTCCCATTGAATTTGGCTTGGGGAGGGAATGAAATACACACTAAATAGGGTATCTCACCCTACAGGAGAGTAGGGGGGAAGGGAATGAGAGGGGAGATGATGAAAAGGAGGGCAGGCTGGGGAGGAGGGAAGTTGGAAGCAGCCACTTTTGAAAAGGTATGGGATCAAAGTAGAGAATAGAACAATTGGGAGGTGGGATAGGAGGGAGGGAAATATAGTCAGTCTTTTACAATATATCTACTATGTTATTGTTTTGCATTAGCCACACATGTACAACCTATACTGAACTGCTTATCTTCCCAGTAAGGGTGGGTGACAAGGGAAGAAGGGAATGAATCTGGAATTCAAAGTTTTAAAATCAAATGTTTAAATATATATATGTATACTATTATTAATACTATTTTACATGTAATTGGGAAATAAGATATATAGGTACTGGGGCATAGAGATCCACCATGCCCTACTGGAAAAGTCGAAAGGGGTATGGGAGAAAATATGGGAGAGAGCAGATTGGAGGAGGGGATATCCTGTAGGACTGCTATTTTGGGGTGGTGGGTAGGGGAAAAATGGGGAGAAAATTTATAACTCAACATCTGGTGGAAATGAATATTGTAAATCAGAAAAGAAAAAGTTTCTATTTTTGATCATTAAAAAAACATAAATAAAAAGGAAAAAAATCAGAATTAGACAAGGTGAAGCTAATGACTCTATGAGGTATAAAGAATCAGTCAAACAAAATCTAAAGAATGAAAAAAACAGAAGAAAATGGAAAATATCTCATTGGAAAAACAACTGACATGGAAAACAGATCCAGGAGAGATAATCTAAGAATTATTGGTGTACCAGGAAGCCATGATGAAAAAAAAAAAGCCTGGACAGTATCTTCCAAGAAATCATCAAGGAAAACTGCCCCAGGTCCTAGAACCAGGGAGTAAAATACTCACCGTAAGAATCCACCAGTCATGGGGTGGCTAGGTGGCACAGTGAATAGAGCACTGGCCCTGGAATCAAGAGGACCTGAGTTCAAATCTGACCTCAGACAGTTGACATACTTACTGGCCATGTGACTTTGGGCAAGTAACTTAACCCCAACTGCCCTCCAAAAAGTAAAAAAAAAAAAAAAAAAGAAAAAGAATCCACCAATCACCTCCTGAAAGAGATCCCAAATTTAAAATGCCAAGGAATATTATAGTCAAATTCTACAATTATCACATCAAGGAGAAAATATTGCAAGCAGCCAGAAAGAAATAATTGAAATATTACAGAACTACAGTCAGGATCACACAGGACCTTGCAGCTTCTACATTAAAAGACTGGAGGGATTAGAATATGATATATCATAAGGCAAAAGAACTTGAACTACAACCAAGGATCAACTACCCCAGAAATTGAGCATGATCTTTCAGGCAAGGAGATGGACATTCAATAAAATAAGGCACTTCCAGACCTTCCTGATGGAAAGGCCAGAGCACAATGGAAAATTTGATCTTCAAATACAAGACTCAATCAAGACATAAAAAGGCAAACAGGAAAAATAAAAACAAAAACTTGTTATTCAATAAGAGCAAATTGCTTACATCCCTATATGGGAGGATGATACCTGTTAATCTTGAGAATTGCATATTTATTATGACATTTAAAAGGGATATACATAGATAGAGGGTGTGGGTGTAAATTAACTTATGTGATGATAAAAAACCTAATTAAGGAATTGAGGGGTGAAAAGGGATTATAATTGGAGAAGAAGGAGGCAGAAAAGGGTAAATTACATCATGTGAAGAAGACCAAAAATTTATTATAGTAGAGGGAAAGAAAGGAAGGAGAAGAGCATTATTTGAGAGTTACTCTCATCAAATTTTCTTCAGGGAGGGAATAACATACTCTGTTAAGTATAGAAATCTAACTTGCTCCACAGGCAGTAGGAGGGCAAAGGGGAAAGAAAAGCGGGGTTTGAGGGGGGGGTTGTTGGAAGGGAGGGAAGAAGTAGTAAGGGAAAAGGGTAAGAAAAGGGAGGGGGAGCTGATAGGGAGGGAATATTGAAGGCATTAGTGGCCAAAAGTAAAACTCTTTTGAGGAGGGGAAGGGAGAAAGGAGAAATAAAAACATAAAAAGGGGAGTAAATAGGATGGAGAGAAAGACACAGATAGTGATCATAGTTGTGATTGTGAATGGGATGAACTCTCTCATAAAATGGAGGTGGACAGCAGAATTGGTTAAAAACCATACTCCTACAATATGCTGTTTACATGAAACACATTTGAAACAGGGGGATACACACAGGGTAAAGGTAAAAGACTGGAGTTGGATATATTATGCTTTAGCTGAAGTAAAAAAAAAAAAAAGCAGGGGTAGCAATCCTAATCTCAGACAATGCAAAATCAATAATAGATCTAATCAAAAGAGATAATGAAGGAAATTATATCCTGCTAAAAGGCACCATACACAATGAAATAATATCATTCTTAAACATATATGCACCAAGTAGTATAGGAGAAGTTAATTGAGTTACAGGAAGAAATAGATAGCAAAACTATACTAGTAGGGGACCTCAACTTTCCCCTCTCTGAACTTGATAAATCTAACCTCAAAATAAACAAGAAAGAAGTTAAGGAGGTAGATAGAATTTTAGAAGAGATAGATATGGTAGACCTCTGGAGAAAACTGAATGGGGATAGAAAGGAATATATCTTTTACTTGGCAGTACACAGCATATACACAAAAATTGACCATGTACTAGGGCATAAAAACTTCATAATCCAGTGCAGAAAGGCAGAAGTATTAAATGCATCTTTTTCAGATCATGATGCAATGAAAATAATATGTAATAAAGGGCCATGGAAAGATAGACTAAAAATTAATTGGAAACTAAGTAATCTAATCCCTAAGAATGAGTGGGTCAAACAACAAATCATAGAAACAATCAATAAATTCATTCAAGAGAATGACAATAATGAGACAATATACCAAAATTTATGGGATGCAGCAAAAGGGGATGTTTTATATTTCTGAATGCTTACATAAATAAAATAGGGGAAAAGGAGATCAATGAATTGGGCATGCAACTGAAAAAGCTACAGAAAGAACAAATTGAAAGTCCCCAATTAAATACCAAATTAGAAATACTGAAAACCAAAGGAGAGATTAATAAAATTGAAATTAAGAAAACTACTGAACTAATAAATAAAACTAAGAGCTGGTTTTGTGAAAAAACCAATAAAATTTATAAACCTCTGGTCAATTTGATTAAAAAAAAAGAAAACCAAATTACTAGTATCAAAAATGAAAAGGGTGAATTCACCTCCAATGAAGAGGAAATTAAAACACTAACTAGGAATTATTTTGCTCAATTGTATACCCATAAATTTGACAATCTTAGGGAAATGGTGAATATTTACAAAGATATAAATTGCCCAGATTAACAGAAGAGGAAGTAAAATACTTAAATAACCCCATCTCAGAAAAAGAAATTGAATAAGCTATCAATGAACTCCCAAGGAAAAAAATCTCCAGGGCCAGATGGATTTACAAATGAATTCTATCAAACTTTTAAAGAACAAATAATTCCAATACTATATAAGCTATTTGGGAAAATTATTTTTAAGATAAAAATATGGTATTGATACCTAAAATGGGAAGAGCCAAAACAGAGAAAGAAAATTATAGAACTATTTCCCTAATGAAAATAGATGCAAATATTTTAAATAAAATATTAGCAAAAAGTTTACAGCAATTAATCATGAGAATACTACACCTGGATCAGGTAGGATTTATACAGGAATGCAGGGCTGGTTCAATATTAGGAAAACTATCAACATAATCGATCATATCAACAACAAAACGAACAGAAACCATATGATTATCTCAATAGATGCGAAAAAGCTTTTGACAAAATTCTTACTAAAAACACTAGAAAGTATAGGAATGGGGATAAGCTAGATGCATTTCCAATAAGATCAGAGGTGAAACAAGGATGTCCATTATCACCCTTATTATTCAATTTGGTACTAGAAATGTTGGCGTTAGCACTAAGAGAAGAAAAAGAAATTAAAGGAATTAGAATAGGCAAATCACTCTTTGCAGATGAATAGAATAGGCAAATTACTCTTTGCAGATGATATGATGATATACTTAGAGAATCCTAGAGAATCCAGTAAAAAACTACTTGAAATAATAAATAACTTTAGCAAAGTTGCAGGATATAAAATAAACCCACATAAATTCTTGGCATTCCTTTGTATTACTAACAAAGCCCAAAAGCAAGAATAGAGAAATTCTGTTTAAAGTTACTGAAGACATTATAAAATATTTGGGAGTCTACCTGCCAAAACAAACCCAGGAACCATATGAACACAATTACAAAACACTTTTCACACAAATAAAGTCAGATCTAAATAATTGGAAAAACATCAGTTGCTTGTCATTAAGCTGAGCTAATATTTTAAAAATGACAATTTTACCTAAATCAATTTACTTATTAGTGCTGTACCAATCAAACTATCAAAAATTTATTTTATAGAGCTAGAAAAAATAACAAAATTCATCTGGAAGAATAAAAGGTCCAGAATATCAAGGGAATTAATGAAAAGAAATGTTAGGGAAGGTGACCTAACCATACCAGATCTTAAACTGTATTATAAAGGAGCAATCATCAAAACTACTTGGTGCTGGCTAAGAAATAGAGTGGTGGATCAGTGAAATAGTTTAGGTACACAAGACATAGCAGTCAATGACTACAATAATCTAATGTTTTTTTTTCTTTTTGTTTTTTGAAGCAATTGGGGTTAAGTAACTTGCTCAAGATTACACGGCCAGTTATTTCTGGGTGTGGTGCTAAGTATCTGAGCCCGGATTTGATCCCAGGTCATCCCGACTTTGGGGCTGGTGCTCTTACTCACTGAGCCACCTGGCCGCCCCTAAGCAATTGGGGTTAAGTAACTTGCTCAAAGTTACACAGCCAGGTGTTTCTGGGTGGGTGCTAAGTGTCTGAGCCCAGATTCGATCCCAGGTCATCCCGACTCTGGGGCTGGTGCTCTTACTCACTGTTCTACCTGGCTGCCACAATAATCTACTGTTTGATAAACCCAAAGAATCCTGCTTCTGGAATAAGAACTCACTATTTGACAAAAACTGCTGGGAATAGGGTGGTTAGGTGGTGCAGTGAATAGAGCACTGGCCCTGGAGTCAGGAGGACCTGAGTTCAAATTCGGGCTCAGACACTTAACACTTACTAGCCATGTGACCTTGGGCAAGTCATTTAACCGCCATTGCCGTGCCCTCCCCCCTCCAAAAAAGAAAAAAAAAGCTGCTGGAAAAACTAGAAAATAGTATGGCAGAAACTGTGCATAGACCAATACCTTACACCGTATACCAAAATAAAGTTAAAATGGGTTCACAATTTAAATATAAAGACGAATACTATTAGCAATCTGGGAAAGCAAGGAATAGTTTACCTGTCAGATTTATGGAGAAGGGAAGAATTTATGACCAAACAAGACATAGAGAGCATTATGAAATGCAAAATGAACAATTTTGATTACACTAAATTGAAAAAGTTTTGTACAAACAAAGCCAATGCAACCAAGATTAGGAAGGAGGCAGAAAATTGGGAAAGAATTTTTGTAACCAGTGTCTCTGATAAAGGCCTCATTTTTAAAATACACAAAGAACTGAGTCAAGTTTATAAGAAAACAAATCATTCCCCAATTGATAAGTGGTGAAAGGTTATGAACAGGCAATTTTCAGAGGGAAATTAAAGATATTTATACTCATATGAAAAAATGCTCTAAATCACAATTGATGAGAGAAATGCAAATCAAAACAACTCTTAAATTGGCTGATCATATATGATTTAGCAGTCATTACAAAGGAACAGAGAGTTTGGAATACTAGATTCCAGAAGGCAAACAATATAGCCTTGCAGACAAAAATTAATTATCCAGCACATCTGAGTATAATTTTACAGTGGAAAAAAATAGAGCTATAATGAAATAAAAGACTTCTAAGCTTTCCTGATGAACAGCCGAATAGAAACTTTGAAGTTCAAACAGGAGTGAAGAGAAACATAAAAAGGTAAAGACAATGATAAACTGCTCACATTCTAATACAGGGATATGATATCTGGGTTTGCACTGAACTATATGATTCCATCATGGGTCAGAGAGGAAGTCTAATTAGACAGAAGACCTGGGAGTGTTTCTGTTATATCTTGATGGTCCTTTAAAAAATGAAAAAGAGGGAATAAAGGAATATATTTGGTGGGTAAGAGAGGAAAAAGAAGATTAAGGAAAATTATCTTACATAAATAGGGAGCACAAGGAGACATCTATATAAACAAAGAAAAAGGGATGGGGGAATGGTTGACACTTGAACCACATTCTCATCTGAACTAGTTGAAGGAGGAAACAACACATACACACACAAAGTTGGGTACAAAAAATGAATCTCATTCAACAGGGAAATATGAAGCAAAGGGGAGAAGACAGAAGGGAGAATTAAAGGGAAGTAGATTGAGAAAGGCATTAGTCCTAAGCAAAATAAACTCTAAGGATATACAAAAATATTTATAGTTTTGTTTTAATTGGCAAAGAATGGGAATCTGAAAGGGGGAATGGCTGAACAAGCTGTGGTATGTAAATGTGCTGGAATATTATTGTGCTGTAAGAAATTAAGAAAAGGTGGCTTTCAGGAAACCTGGGAAGACTTATATTTTCTTTCACTTATATTAAATGAAGTGAACAGAACTAGAAAAACAATGTATACAATGACAACAATGTGTTAAAGACAACAACTTTGAAAGAATTAGGAACTCCAATTAATGTAATCAGCAACCATGATTCCAGAGAATTGATGAAATATGTTACCCACCTCCTGATAGAGAATCAAGGAACTCAGAGCACAGGATGCACACACACATACACACACACACACACACACACACAACACACACTTTTTTTTTGATGTGGCCAATGTGAAAATTTGTTTTACTTGGCTATGTTTGTAACAGGGTGTTTTTTTCTTTATTCTTAATTAGAGCAGGGGATTACGAAAGAGAAGGTGAATTTTTCTTGATTGAAAAAAATTAAATATAATTTTTAAAATATTCCAGATTATGGTGACCAAAAGGTTAATCTGGGCCTGCCTGCTTTGCTGCTCATGCCAGTGCCTAATCCATGGAGACACATCACTGCCTACTCTGCTACTGAGAGGCCCATGACATTATCCACTCTGCTGCCCACTGCTGCTGGAGCCCACATTGTTGCCCTTTGCCAAAGGGATTTGCATTATTGCTACTCCACTACCTGCTAATGAGGGGACCTATGATGTTTCCCACTGTGCCAGGGCCTGAACAATGGCCCCTTATAACAGGGTCTAGTGATGTTGCTCCATGCTGGGACCTAACAAAGCCCCCTAATACCAGTGCTAAACTGTGCCTGTCCTGGCCTGTACTGCTGCCCCATTTCATCCAGAACTCCCCTTCTCCCCATGCCTTACTAAGTTCACTAAAATGGTACATTTGTGGGTAATGGCAAGATTAAAGGTATCACCATCTTTGAATGTGGCTGAGGTGGAGTGGAGGAGTAAGTTATAGAAAGGGAGTGAATTATGAGAAATGAAGTCCTTAGGATGTTTGAAGGAGAACCAGCATGCACAGTGGAAGGTGAGGGTGGCATTTGGTTGGAACTTTAGGATAAGAATGTTGAGAATAAGGAATGAGGTGGTGGAAGTTGGAGAACGTGTAGGGTACAACCAGATGTAAAAACGTCTATTGGATGGAAGGCATCACTCATCTTCCTAAGGGAGGCTGGAGATTGGGCTGGAGGCAAGTAGTATAAGGCACATGATCAGAAGGTCAGATAATTGGCTTTGTTTCACTGTATTTCTTCCCTCTGAAGGTTGGAGATTAGGCAGGAAATGGCACAGCAAGAGATGAAAGTTGGATCTGCATAGCAGGAAGTCATCTATAAAACATCAACTCACTTTGGGCCAAAGAGACTTTAAGCACTTGTGATCCAGAAGAAAGCATTCTAGCAATATCCCTAAGAACCTAAAGGAGATTGATGGAAGTAAAATGAGAACTTCTCTTTGTAAGCTTTGAAGCTTCCAGACGATTTTAAAATTCCCATCTCCCCATCTTCATCTTTGCATTGATCCCCAGAATAACAATAGCTGTTGTTAAAGTCCATCAGGAGCAGAATACAGTTTGGAAGCAATGTGGGAAGGCAGATTTAGGGTCCTACAAAGAAACCAGCAAATACATCATACAAAACCTAAGAAGAACTTCTAAAGCAAATCACAAAGGGGAGAAAATCAGCAACCAGAAGCTGATTGTCACTTTCCTGTTCATTACACAGGCTTTCTAAGATTAAGCTCACCTTCCCCTGGACTTTTTATAATGTTGTCATGTCAACAAGCCTTTATTGAGTGACTTTTAGATGCCAGGCTCTGCAATAACTGTTGGGGATACAAAAAGAGTTCCTGATCACAACTTAATTGGGAAGACAGCATACAAACAACTAGGCACAAACAAGAGAAATACCTAATAAATTGTTGTGTAGTCTCAGAAAGAAGCACTAGTATTAAGGGGACCTGGAGAAGGCATCTTGTAGAAGGTAGGATTTTAGCTGAGGCTTGAAGGAAGTGAAGAAGCCAGGAGGTGGAGATAAGGAGTAAGAGAATTCTACCATGAGGGATAGCCGGTGAAAATTCACTGAATTGGGATATAGATTGTCTTGTTTAAGGAAATACAAGACCAGGGTCACTGGATCATAGAATTTGTAGAGGGGAGTAAAGTATAACAAAACCAGAAAGGTAGAAGAGGTCAGGCTGTAGAGGGCTTTAAAAGTCAAACAGAGGATTTTATATTTGATCTTGAAAATAATAGGAAGCCACGGGAATTTATTGAATCAGGGGTGAGGGGTGGGGTGACTGGGTCACACTTGCAATTTAGGAAGATCACTTTGATAGCTGAGGGGAGGATAGAATGAAGGAGGGAGAGATTTAAGGCAAGAAGATTAACCGGAAGATACTGAAATAGTTCAGGCATGAGGTGACAAGGACCTGCACTATTCTGGTGACAGTATCAGTGGAGAGAAGAGGGTTATGTACAAGAAATATTGGGAAAGTAAAATCAGGGGTTCTATGAGGATCAAATGAGATAATGGATATAAAACATTTTGCAAACCTTAAAGCACTACTAAACCTTAAAGCCTGTTATTATTATTATTAGAGATAATAAGGTCATTGAGTTATCAGGACTCCATTCTGGCGATGACTTCATTCCCTGAGCCTTTTATTGCCTTCCTACTGAATTCAAACAATTGTCTATAGAGTAATATAGGGATGTGCTTGGAAATGACAGCCTGACTCTGGGGGAAAAATGTACTCATATATTTTTTTTTAATTAAACATTTTTTTAATCAAATGCTTTTTGTTTTAAACTTTTAAGTTTAACTTTCTTAACTCTAGAAAAAAAATTTAAAAATAAAATACTGATTTGTAACCAGTTGACATTCTGACATATAAATGCTCACAATAAAAATATGACAATATCTCACAAGTCAGAGCTGGATCTAGTACATTCCTGTATAGAATCAACAGGACTTGGTGTAGGCCTACCCAACCAAGAACCAGAAGATTTCTATATTAGCCAAGAAATAGTTTTTGCTGTTGTTGTTGTGGAGGTTCTGTTAACTCAAAGAGTCAGAGTAAGCTGGGACTCTGTAATGGTAATGGGAATTTGAAGATCTTCCCTGCCCCTTATGCTTAAGGAAATTTGAAGACCTTCTCTGCCTTGAAGATATACCCTGCCCCCAATAGGCTGAAATCGCATTGAGCCTGTGGTGGGAGAAGTTTGCTGAAGGGTGGAACAGAGCCCACAGAAAGCTGAAAGTTAGAGCAGCTAGACTAGAGGGAAGAAAGGATGCATCCAAGGGAGACAGTTAGGTTTGTGAATAAATGTTGGTTTGTAGGAAGGATAAAGGATGCTGTGACTCTCTGTGCTATTATGGCTTATTAACTTCTCTGTTACTATTATGGAATCAGTTTACTGGTTTTGGGATTTGGCTTTCTGGTGGCTGAATAAATGGTTTGCTTCTGTCTTCTATATGGAGAGTCTGTTATATTTTGTGATTGAGCACTATGCTAGAATATTTATAAGGGCTGTCAATGCTGTGGATATTTTTTTGGAGCTACATTTAGCAATGAGAATGGGATTGTGAAATATTGGACCTCTATTTGGAAGCAGAAGGGATTTAGAAGAAGAAATGGCTATTCCAGGATGAGAGGATTTACCTTATTTTTTTAAAGCAATTTGGGTTAAGTAACTTGCTCAAGGTTACACGGCCAATTATTTCTGGGTGTGGTGCTAAGTATCTGAGCCCAGATTCAATCCCCAGGTCATCCCGACACTGGAGCCAGTACTCTTACTTGCTGAGCCACCTGGCTGCCCCTAAACAATTGGGGTTAAGTAACTTGCTCAAGGTTACACGGCCAGGTGTTTCTGGGTGGGTGCTAAGTGTCTGAGCCCAGATTCAATCCCCAGGTCATCCCGACACTGGGGCCAGTGCTTTTACTCGCTGTGCTACCTGGCCACCCCCGAGGATTTACCTTATTCCTCCCTAACAAGAGAATGGGTTGAAAGTACAGGATTCTGTGAAAACTGGGAACTGAGGTTACAGAAGGGAGAACCTAGAGATTTAGAAACACATCTGCAAAGAATACCAATAAAACCAGGGACAGAACTGGAGGTAGTGTGTAGAAAGGGCTGATATAAGATTAATGTATTATATGTAAGAGCAGAGACAAGCTTTTACAAGAAAAAATTCAGATAGAGAAAATATAAGCTGTTTTGAATGAGAAGTTGGCTGTATTACAGAGTTCAGGCTCTTCTTTAGAAGAGCAAGCTAGAGGGTTTCAGGTGGTAGAAGAGAGGGCTGTTGTGAATTTGGCTCAGAAAAAAGAAGAAAAAAATTTAAGAAGAGGAATGTGCATGCCTCCCTAATACAGACTGTAGCACCAATGCAATATTTACAGTGCCCACTATCACAATAAAGAATGTGAATATAAATATTGCATGACGTGCAATCACAAAACATACCAAACTCTCCATATAGAGGACAGAACTGAAGCATTTATTTAGACACCAGAAAACTGAATCCCAAAACCAGTAAGCCGATTCCATTATAGCACCAAAGATATTCAGAAGCCATAACAATGAGCTACAGAATCCTTTAGCTTTCCCACAAACCAATACAAGATCAATATTTACTCACAAACCTCTCTATCTCCTTGCCTGAGTTTCCTTCCTCTCCCACCATCTGGCTAGCTCTGACTACTAGCTTCCTGTGGGCTCTGCTTCCCTTCAACAAACTTCTCCCACCATAGGCTTCATGTGACTTTATTTAGCCTATTAGGGGAAAGAGTTTATCTTCACAGCAGGGAAGCTTCCTGTGGGCTCTGCTTCCCTTCAGCAAATTCCCTCCATGACAGGCTCCATGTAATTACATTCAGCCTATTAGGGGACAGAGTTTACTTCCAAAGCAGGGGAGGTCTTCAAACTCCCCCCCCCCATGTCTATTAAGGGGCAGGAAAGATCTTCATATTCCTATTCTCATTGCTCAGACTGAGCCTAGTTGCCATGAGCATGACTACCAGGAGAGTACATGGGTAGAAAGTGATACAATGTTAAATGATGAAGCTTTTACAAGGGCAGAAGTTTGCCCCATATTAAGAAGAAAGTAGGAGAATCAGGAATGTCAAACAGAGTTCAGGGAGATAAATGAGGATTTTACTCAGCAGGAGGTTACTGATATATTAAGCAGATTCACCTAAAGGATGGGAGAATCACTGGTGTCTTGGATGGTTAGAATCAGTGATGAAGGGGCCAGAGGAGTATGGGTAGACAATGTAGACTGTTTGAAATTTATAAGTTTTTGTCAGAATCCTTTTGTCCAGCAAACTTTGAGAGATTTTCATAGTGAAGACAGCTCCTCCTGCTTATAAGCACCTACTTCTGACTCTACTAATTGGTGAAATAGCACACCCTCTTTCAGAGGTACTGGATAAGATTTCACAGCTAAGTGACTTGGGAGAATAGGAAAAAGATAAGTTTTCTCAAGAGAGAGAGAAGAGTAAATGACCAGCAGATTCAAAGTCAGAATAGATTGACAAGAAAAGAACTGTTTACTGCTCTTTTGAGAACAGGGGTAGATTTTGGAAGAACTAATGGTATTCCAACTAATGAACTATATAAAATGTACCAAGAAAAGGGGCTTTATAGTAGGTGGAATAGGCAAGTGAGAACTGCCCCTACAGTTCCTCCTGAACCATTGTATCCAAGTTTGTCACACCTTAAGGGAGAATAGGAAATTGGCCAAGCCCCAGCTCAGATTAAAGAAATACACAGAAGAGATTACAGACCCCATATCAATCTGACTATATATTGGAAAAGGGATCAAATACTGTAACTGGGGCATTAATAGATACTGGGGCAGAGATCTCCCTTATTTATGGGAACCCTGATAAATTCTAGCATGGAACTCCTATTACCATCACAGACTAGGGGCTGATAGTCAGACAAGTCAAACTAATAATGAAAATTGGACAATTACTTAGGAAAGAATATACTGAGGTTATTGTGCCTATTGGAATAGATATATTGAGAGGTATGACCTTGAATTTACCTGAAGGAAGATACAAATTTGCAGTAAGGAAGATAGGAATTAATACAGTTTTAGTGGGAAAAATAAAAATGGATCCACTCACTTTACCTGGACCTTCTGAAGTAATTATTTTAAAGCAATATTTTGTGTCAGGTAGGCAAGGTGAAATTACCAATACTGTAAAGGAATACGTTGAAGTAGGAGAGTTAGTCCCTACAACTTACACGATGGAATAATCCTGTCTGGCCAGTATGAAAATCAGATGGGATATGGAAAAAGACAGTGGATTATAGACAATTGAATAAGGTGACTCCTAGATTGTATGCTGCTGTTCCAGATACTGTCACCTTAATAGAAAGGATCCAGAAAAATGATGGGACTTGGTACACAGTTACTGATTTAGCCAATGCTAATTTTTTTTTCTGCCTTTTGGAGGGCAATTGGGGTTAAGTAACTTGCCCAAGGTTACACAGCTAGTTTTTTGTGTGTGAGTGTTAAGGGTCTAAGGCAGGAATCAAACTCAGGTCCTCCTGACTCCAGGGCCGACGCTTCACTCACTGCACCACCTAGCTGCCCCTAGCCAATGCTTTGCCATCCCAATAGACTCTAAACAATGTGACCAGTTTTATTTTATTTTTTAAAGCAATTGGGGTTAAGTAACTTGCTCAAGGTTACATGGCCAGTTATTTCTGGGTGTGGTGCTAAGTATCTGAGCCCAGATTCGATCCCCAGGTCATCCCGACACTGGAGCCGGTGTTCTTACTTGCTGTGCTACCTGGCCACCCCACAATGGACCAGTTTGCTTTCATTTGGCAGGGCAGACAATATCCACAAGGATATCTGCATAGCCCCACTATTTATCATAGGATTGTGGCTAACACATTTGGATGAATTAAAGCTACCTAGTGTACATTGATGACATTTTAGGGAAAAAATGTAAAAGAAGTGGAAAAGAGTTTAATGCTTTTAATTGAACATATGAAAAGGAAAAGGGTGGTAAATTAACCCTGCAAAGATTCAAGCACTGGCTCAAAATATAAAATTTGGGGGTATACAATGGAATAAGGAGCTGTGAGAGATTCTTCCACAAGCCCAACAAAAGATTCAGGATTTTCCTATCCCTACCAATAAGAAAGAGGCCCCAAAGTTTATAGGATTATTTGGATATTGGTGACATCACATACAACATCTGGGGCAGATTTTGAAACCCTTATATAAAATTATTTGGAAGAAATATGAATTTGATTGGGGACTTGAGCAGAGTAAAGCATTTGAAGAAGCCAAGGCTGTTATACAATTGGCCCTAGATTTATGGCCTATGCAAAATGGCCCTGTGGAATTACAAGTGACTGTACAGGATGAATATGCAAACTGGAGTTTATGGCAGAAACAACAAAGCCAAAATGTACCTTTAGGATTTTGGTCCAGGAAACTTCCTTCATCTGGAGTTGAATATACACCTTTTGAAAAGCAGTTGTTAGCTGCATATTGGTCTTTGGTAGAGACTGAACAACTGAATCTGGGCCATGAAGTGATATTAAGGCCTGGAATCCCAATTATGACCTGGGTAATGAGTACCCCAGTTTCTCACAGAATTGGACATGCCCAAGAAGACAGCATAATTAAATGGAAATGGTATATTCAAAATAGAGGTAGAACAGGCAAAAGTAGAGTTTCTGTTCTATATTAATCTACAGCAAACATTGATACTGAATGAAATGACACATCCCCTAAACCAAAGCAACAGTTGGCATGGTTCTTGATAAAATGGAATGATGGATATGATGGATTAACCGAAGAAGAGCAGAAACATGCATGGTTTACTGATGGGACACGAAAATATTTGGGCCAAAAAAGACATTGGAAAGCAGTAGCCTATAACCCATGTACTAGGCAGACTTTGGAAAGTACTGGAATAGATGGAAGTAGTCAATATGCAGTACATAAAGCCATCAAAACAGAACAATGAGGACAGTGTCATATATTCATTGATTCATGGGCAGCAGCTAGCTACATAAATGCCTATGTGGAAAAATCAAATTTGGGAAATTCATGGTAAACAAGTCTGGGGCAAAGAATTATGGGAAGATATATGGGACATGACATTGGTTACTAATTTGTTAGTTTTTTATGTAGATGCTCACATAGCCCTCACTATGACAGAATGTGAGTACAGTGGACATGCTGATCAACCAGCAAAGATTACTGCTCAACATATTATCCCTACTCTGACACCAACTGATGATCCAGTACTAGCAAAATGGGTCAATCAAATGGCCAGCCATTTAGGGGTTCAGGCCACATACCAGTGGGCATAAGATTGAGCTATTAGTGTCTCTCATTCATTGTTAAAACCAATGTATTCCAATCCAAGAACCATTAGGGTCTATGCCCCTAGAAAAGATAGTATTCTTTTCTCTCCAACCCTTTCCAAAGGAATAAGAAATCAGAAATCTCAAAAGAGATGAGGTGTATGGAAGTATAAAGAGGGATGATCGAGGACTCTAGACCCAAGGACTCTTCTATGGCAACAGAAGAAAGGGAAAGCATCCTCCTTGTATGTGAAAACAAGGGGTGCTGCCAATTGTCCTTGCCACTGCCTCCATGCCAAAGCAACTTCAATTTTGATAATATACTCTCTATAGCAACTAACTTTAATCATAGGGAGACTAGAAGCAGAGAGAAAGATAGAGAATGGGATGAACTGCTTGGAGTTGCTCATTGCATCTGCTACTGTAGTTAGAATATAGCTGCCACTGTTCTAATAAGGTGTGAGATTCTAGGAAAGGATTGTAGCTGAAAAATGAGGGGAAATGCAGAGTGATGTCAGAAATGTAAGTGTCCTTGTTTGGTAAGGACACTACAATGGTGAAACTCCTATCATACCCGACCTCCTTTGCTCTGACTCTACTGAGGAGTCTCTATATATTCCAATCTTCATTTCTTTAACAAGTTGTCTACTTTGTGCAATAACTAAAGAGTCTCAAAAGAAATTGGCTTCTCTAGTATATCATTGTGTACACTATGCTTGGAGAACTAAAAGAAGCAGTAGAGCTAGGCTCAGGTCATCCTAGGACAAACAGAGAGGAGATTCTCTTTTCTAATCATTGGAGCTTTCACAATCTGGTGGCTTGAGAGGCATCAAAGAGATTTTTACAGATACCAACCTAGTACACCATTATTATAGTCCCCCAAAGGCAGGTAAAAGATTAAATGAAAATCTCTTTAAAGACAAAGTCATTCCACTCATCTCAGACACATAATAATTTGTATGACTGCAACAGTAATCTGGAGCTCCAACACATCATATTAGCTTGCAAGTATTCATGGAGCATTTGAAAAAGTTGGCAACATTGAATACCCCTAAACTAAGAAAGTAGTATTTAGGTTCATAGCTATTTGAAACATTTACCATATTTCTTTAACTTTCCTGTAGGGACCAGGCTTCATCTTTTCTTTCATAACATAACCAATATAGAAACACATTTTGCTTGATTGCACATGTATAAACTACATTTCAGGTTTTAAATTGCCATCATTTGACAAACATTCAAAAGAAATTCTTTCAGTTTTGATCCTATGACTGAACTATCAATTGCCCTGCTCCTCCAGTATTTTTGCTTTACCTCTCTATTAGGAGTTAACAGAGCTAAGCTCTAGTTCAGACAGCAGACTTTTGGGCTCAGTCATCACATTCTCACAGTGATCCCTTCTTTGCCCCTCAAATTTTTGTCTCTTACTTTGCCATTGTTTCTTTTATTGCTATATAAAATGTGTTATCAGGTGTATGGATAACAAAAGAATTTATGACCAAACAAGAAATAGAGAACATTATAAGATGTAAAATGGATGATTTTGATTATATTAAATTTAAAAGGATTTGTTTAAACAAAACAATGCAGTCATAATTAGAAGGAATCTCTCACATGCCAGTTACAGCTGGCTCAGGTACAGACCTGCACAACTTGGCAGTAGGTAGGGGTCAAAATTAAAAAAGGCTAAACTTCTTTGGGCTGTAGATAGGTTAGACCAGAGACAGACTGACAATGGTTGGTTTTCGTGGGCTGCTCAGTGTCCAGCACTTAGCATGATTTGGAGACAAGAATAAGAGATGACCAGGCCATGGGTAGTTCAAGGAAGAACAATGAACTCCGTTTATTGATTCTTAGGACAAGGTTTTTTTAGAGCAATGAGACAAAGGAAGGGGACTCAAGTATTCTAATCATTATCTTAGTCTGTTATATCCAGGAAGTAGCACAGAATAGATAATTTGATAAGGATTTGTTATCTAGGAGACTAAAGTCTCAGGGTAAGAACTTTGATATAGGCCTCAGGTACCTGCTAATGCAGCTGAAGTCATAAATGGATACAAATGAGAGCAAACTTCAAAGCCAAAGCTGCAATCCTCAAAAGATATCATGTTTAGAGCTGACCACCCAAAGATACCTGAGTGCTGAATCAAATATTTTAGCTCTTAATAACTAAAATCTTGGGGTATAGCCTATTGATCTCAGAACTCGAGTAACATCCTTATAAGTGTAACCCATAACAAAGAACACTGGAGCTAACTTAATAAAAAGTCACATCTCAAAGAGGTCTTTGATATTAAAGTCCACTCCCATGGGGTAATTATCTGAGTCCTGGATCAGGCCTCTTTGGCTCCAAACATTTCCCCCTTTTTAAGGAGAAGTTTACAGGCATGTAATTCAGTGCCTAAAGTTTTAATATTGTGTGTTATAATTTGTATAATGCAAGGTGCAAATATACTATCAATGATAATATGGAAAGTAGATGCATAGAGATTTTTTCAATGTATCAAAAATTGTTTTTGTAACTCCTACTGGGTCAATCCCAGGAATCTCACTATGTTCAATATCTTAATAATTCGATGGAAAGCTTTTTATTTCCAAGGTGATATTGAAATTATGCCACTCTCCCAATAAGTGGGCTCTGATCCTGTCCCATGTGGTATTGGGATGAGAGGAACTCTATAAGCTAGTGGTAACACAAATATATGTGTATTTATAATCACATCTGAGTAACAGTTGAGTTTTTAATGCTTTTTAACTCATACCTAAGCATAATACTAATTATTGTAATAAATTGATCTTATACAAAAGATCCTTATCTATATCATGTTGTGTCTTAAAGGCTGCAGAAACATTTTTTGATAATTCATTAACCTACTGTGCAGTTTGGTTCGCAAACACAGCAGTTGGAACCATTAACAAATATTAGGACAGGGAATTTAGTAACAAGAAATCTGACAACCCCCCCCTTTTTTTTTTAAGACATCAGAAATTTGATGCAATGCATATACCTTTGATGTTTGATACCAAGCATAAGTGAAATTAGTGGGAAAAAGGCAAATAAAGATTGCTCAACAAGCTCTCTACTAGATTACACATAGAGCAAAAGTAAAATAAATGCAATTAAAAGTTCATACATAGATAGGTGAATCCACAATTACTTTGGAGAAGGAATCTGGTCTTGAGTTTTCAAAGACAAGGTAACATTCCTTGGATGTTAATTCACAAATGGAGCAGTTTGTATCCCATTTAAAATAGAAGACAGCTGCAATTTGTCCTGTGATTTAAAAAGTCCAAAAGTCAGCTCTTATTAGAAAATCAGATATTTCTTGAAGTGCAGGCTCCTCTGAAGTCTGTCATTGTGTAATGTTCCATTAGAAGGCTATATCATTCTGTGAAAAGGTGGGATGCCAAGCCATTTCTTCTGGGGTTGTCCTTGTGAGGGATTGTCTGATCCACTTCTCTGTTTCTGCATCTGGTGGAACACGCTTGGACATTCTGTGTTGGCATCTTCAGTGGTCATTCATCAGTGTCTAAAAAAAGTATAAGCACAACCTAGCCTCTACATAATTAAGGGGCAGGTCTTTTCCATTACTTTATTTGGGAATATGTACTTTTTCAAATTGTTATTCTGCTGGTGTATATCCGTTTTTAATGATGCTTGAAAAAATTTAGGGTATATAAGGCAGTAGCTAATTGCCCTTGTGATATATAGGTCCAAATACAAATCCCCTTTTCATTTTTGTCAATAGGTTTTACAGAAAGATAGAAATGATATGACAGTGCAGGCAAGGGAATTATCAGTTTTTGTTTCTTTAGGGGTATCTAAGAATGAAGAACAATGGAAATGGAGTGAGAAAAAATGCTTCTCCTTATTGAAGTGTAGCTACAGGAGTAGTCATATAAAATTGAAGGACAATAATTTTGCTCTGTCCATCTAATATAGCTTTATTAAGTTAAATGAATGGGAGGTTACACAGTTACAGAAAGTGATTAAAATATTTTTAAGTTTTAAGTTTTTTTGAATGGAAATATAGTCATTGGCTGTTGCCTTTTCATTTCTGAGGGATGTTACAGGGAGAGGACTCTCCATTATTTAAATACACAATTACATAGCATCTTATATTAGGGAAAAATATCATTCTAAAAAAATCAATTCTTGAAGAAATGGCAACAATAAAAATTAGATTAGAGGCTTCTAGTAAAACACTGAAAGTTTTCTTTCCCATTTCTCATTCACCTTAAATAGTTTGTAAGTCATAGTTGTGATAAATTGTTAATCTTCAACCTAAAAGGAACTATAATGCTGACACATGGCCCAAAAAATTAAATTTAAGTTTTAGATTCAAGAAAACTCAACTTTCATATTCAAACTGTTTAGATCACAAATTTAAACTGTGCTTGATAATACTTGTCTCACTCCAAATATCAGAATGTGCAAATTCTCATGAATGTAAATATTTGGTAGTTGATATTCTCAATTCTTATTTAGCTTTAAGCAGCAAAGATTATCCAGCCTTCAAAGTTACCAAAACAAAAGTATATGAGAAAAAAAGTTCACTTGTCACATGGATATATTGTAAATTTCTAAAGAAGTGACATCCTTTTGCCAAAGGCTATTAGGTTTTAAACTTGTAGGATTAATAGAGGTGGAAGAGAGAGAAAGTATGTGAGGAAGGCATTTTGTGCATGATTTAACTATTTGCCTGGCCTGTTCTGGAATAAATGTGAAATTACTTATTAACATCCTTGCATTTTGAATGCAGAGATAAAGGACAAAGTGTCGGGTAAGTTTGTATTGTTAATTTATCAGCTAAAGCATTGCCTTGTTGAATGGGCTCAGGCAAAGATATATGAGAATAAACATGAGAAATCCAAAAAGGACCTTCTCTTTCAGTTGCACTTGTTGCAACTGAAAAAAATAATTAATATAACTTTTTATTATTGAAATCTGTCTCAATGTTCCTTATAGTATAAAAATAATATTTACTATCAATAAAAACATTAAGGGATTGAGATTGTTCCTTTAGAAGACATATAATGGCAAACATTTCACTCTTTTGGGTAGATGAGGAGCAGCAGAAATAACTGTTAGCTATCTTCATTTTAGGCCTCAGTAAAAAGCCTTATCCACTTGTAAGAGAGGAGAAAAAGATGTTATTTGGGAAATGACTCATTGTTGATTGGAAAGTAAAATTGTATTATCCCTAGTCCCAAGATACACAGTCAACAGGATTTGACAGGAAGGGTCTTCTTAGATTAGCATTTCAATTTGGGCTTTAACATAAGGTTGCTGAATATGTATAGGAAGGGAGCCTGAAGGTTGTTATACATTAACATAGCTACTAATTGAGGGTAGGTAACACTGGTTTTTTGGCTTCGATGAGGGAGGTAAATACACTATTAAGATATTTTGTTGCCTATATATGGCCCCAAAGGGAATTCAGGTGTCCTCAGTACACTGATTTCTATAGGGCTAATACTATCTATCCTATAGACTTGGCACTGCTGAATGGCATTTTCAATAATTTTAACTTGTTCTGCTTATTTTGTTAAGGTTCAAGGAGAATGGAGGTTTGGGGCTCCCCTTAGGGTATTAAATAAGTGAGTGAGCTGATGTGTTTTTTACCCAATTTATATCTCTTAATTTTTGAAAATCATTTAAAGTTTTCACATTATCTCTTTGAATTACTATATTTTTGAGGCTCAATAATTTTATCTCTCATTTTATGTCCTAAATAATTGTATAGGGGTTACAACTAAATTTTACCATAAACGAACCTGAGTGGGTTGAAGTATTTATTGCTAGCTTTACTACTTGTACCTGAAGTGCAGGACTAGAGAGTCCTGACTGACAAACAAAAGGATGAGAGAGCTTAAGTAGTACATTCTAAGACCATCCCAATTAGGGGTGGCTGAGTTACACAAATTCATGATCCCCATAATGGTTTAATCCTTGTATGAGAAAGGAATTTTCCTAACTGGATAAAAGGTAAATATAATAAAACAAGATGACAAAGTGTTGATTGAAATTATGATACAGAATATCTGTGTTTTCTTTATCATTAACTATCCATAACATGATATATGCCCAGAAAATCATAAGATAAGAAAAAAAGTCCAATTACTCAAGTTAGTGCCTCGAATTGAGGGTCTAGTCCTTAAGGGCCATAAAGTATGCTTTGATAACATAAGGACAGGTATTCTCAGAGACAAAGCTAGGTCTTTTTGGAATTTATGATCTCTGGATGCCCGTTTTAAATCCTACTCCCAGCCTTATCTGAGCTCTGGATAGGCTGACATAGAGCTTTTTTTTATAAAACGAGGCAGAGCAGCCTGTTTGATTAATTCAGATTTTAGCCAAAATAAGATATTAAATGATTATCAGAGGTCAGTAAGCATTCTCTATTTTCATGACTTATTACTTAACAAAACTAATTTAGGTATCACAAAGTATTTTAGACAAAGGAGAGAAGAAAAAAAATATATATGTGTATATATATATATATATATATATATATATATTTTTTTTTTTCCCCCGCAATAACGGGTTTATTGCCACCTCTGTGGCAGACAGCGGAGCCGGGCCTTCAGGGGTGGGGGCTCCTCCATGTAACATAGATCAAGGCCTTGAGGGGATGGGCTCTTTCACATAGCATAGATCGGGGCCTTCAGGGGCGGGGCTCCTCCATGTAACACAGAATTAGGGTTTAACACACAAATTATCACCAAATTCTCCATATCTAATTCTGCATTCTAAGATTCTAATTCCAACTTCCAAGTTCCACTTCTCAGTTCTGAGAATTTGATAGTATTTTTGTTCTTAATACTAATTCTCTTTTCTTAATTCTAATTCTCTCTTCCCATATCTAGTCCTGTGTTCCAAATTATAATTCGGCGTGTTAAGATTCTAATTCGTAATTCTAACTATATCCTTCTAAATTCTAAAAATTTGGAGATAATTTGTGTGTTAAACCCTAATCCTGTGTTCCATATCTAATTCTGCATTCTAAGATTCTAATTCCAACTTCCAAGTTCCACTTCTTAGTTCTGAGAATTTGATAGTATAGCATAGATCGAGGCCTTGAGGGGAGGGGCTCTTGCCCTCAGGCTCCTCCCTGCCGTTGAGGGCAGATCCCTGGAGGATCCGGCTTTCACATGCTCACTTCTCCTGCAGCTTGTAGTTGAGCAGCTTCTTGATCAGGTCCATGTGGGCCAGCAGCATGCAGCAGTAGCAGTAGCAGTAGTAGTAAAAAATATTAAATTTTCCAATAAGCTAACATTAAAAAGTTCATATCATTTATTGATTACTTAGTCTGATCATAGGAATCAGGTCTAAGAAGAAAAAAAGTAGAAATATGTGAATATGGTCTTAAATGCTTTTTATCTTAAACAGTAATTTTTACCAATCACAGCTTAGAGCCAATTACAGTTAATTTTATTCTCATGTAGCTGTTAAAAACAATAAAAATCTACTAGGTCTTTTTAATACATAAGGGATATTATTTAACATTTTTCTTTCTCAAATTTAAACAATAGCCAATTATTAAAAATCCTTATTAATCTTTTGTAACTTTTTAGCAAGTTAAGTTCATTATTTAAGAACTACATTCACTAAAACAAGTTCCTATCCTAGTCTGATGATTTCTCCTATAGAGATAGTTTCCAAGGGTCTTGACATTATTTAAAAAAATAAGAAGAATTGATATAGATCAGTGGCTGAAAATGATGCTCCTGCTTTGCTAAGTCTCATAATGCAGGAGGAATGTAATAAAGTTTTTGCCTAGTTTCCTCTTTTCACATACAGTAATCAACTAACAATTCTAGGTTTTAGCATTGAGACACTAAAATGATCAATTTCACAAGTTCCATAAGTGACAGCCAATTTATTTTAGCTGTAGCAGAAATATTAAACTTCAGATGAAGTCAGTTGTATTCCTAGATCATATAGAATCATTGATAAAAGGGATGGATTATCTTATCCAGTACAGACAACTATTGGTTTCTTATCAGTGGCAGGGCTCAGAACTTTTAACAGCCAGGCCCCCACTGTAACTGAGGTCCCTTTCCATTCCTTCCTTTGCCCAGTGGTGAAACTCTCTTTTCTTAATCTGATCTAGAATGAAAGAAGTAAATACAACTGTATTGAGGTACCCTCTTGACTTGAGAGGGGAGGGCCTGTAGCCTCCTTTTGTAACTACAGGTAAATTTGCAACTACCTGTTTTTCTATATGGCAGATATAAACATTATAAGACAGGGTTTAGCAGAACTGATAAAGTAATCATGACTGTTTCTACACAAATTTCTTTCCTCTATCTTTTTAGTTTCAACAAAAATCAGATAAAAGTTTTGTTTTATCTAACACAATTTCTGGCTAACAATTATCCAGTCTTTACAATAGAATTGTACCACAACTCAGGAAGACCACAATAACACAATGACATTATGATATTAGTTGAATTTTTAAATCATCACATGCAAAAATAATTGACAGAGAATTTAGGCTTTTTACTCATCTTTTCAGAGTTGCAAAGTATGAATTGTGGATTCAGGTTACCTAATAAGTGTGGGGCAGCATGCTCTGCCCCCAGGATTATTGTTTGTGGAGCCCTTTATCATGTATCCTCCCTTTATCTAGATTGAGGAGGTCAATTTAAGATTTAAGTATCCTAATTATCCTTCAGCACTCTCTCCTCTAGTGGAGTGACTTTTAAAGAAAGTTTTCAGCTAATTTAACCAGTACTGTGAACTTCAGTGATGCCTAAATTTTTTTTAAGAAAGCAAAAGGCTTTTAATGTCCAGGTACAGTATGGAGAAGCTGGACAAAGTCCAGTGGTGCCAATCTCCATCCTGTACTAGCTAGAGTTAAAACCTTTTACTCCTGAAGTTTTTCAGATCTTTTTTTTTTAAGCAATTGGGGTTAAGTAACTTGCTCAAGGTTACACAGCCAGTTATTTCTGGGTGTGGTGCTAAGTATCAGAGCCTGGATTTGATCCCAGGTCATCCCGACTCTGGGGCCGGTGCTCTTACTCACTGAGCCACCTGGCTGCCCCTAGTTTTTCAGATCTTTATATGTTCTAATTTTGCCTTAGTGGCAAATGAAATTAGCCTTCAGCTGCATCCTGATACACAACACTTTTCTCTTTTTAGATGAGGCAGGAGAATGGTTAAATGTTTGTTCATCTGCCTCTTTTAATCTGAGGGGGAAAAGTCCCTTTTTACTTTACTTTTTACAAATATTATTTTTAACAGCCTTTCCTACAATCAAACTTGGCCAGAGCTGAATTGGAGGAAAGGAGACCCTTAAACCTTCAAACTTCTGTTCATATATTTCATGCAAATTTATTTTTTCTAATTTTTATCCTGACATTTTTTGTATACTTTTTAAAATTTGCTATAGATACTGTGTAAAGACAGTTGAACTTAATTGTTTGTGCCACCTTTGGCACTTTCATTCCTAATGTAAAACATATCTTTAATATATTCCATAGGAAAAAGGCAGAAATTGGGGAATGCTGGGTTCCTTTTTCTACTAGTGTCTCAATTATGTTTTCCTGCTGTTTCCCATTCTATTGCACCACCCTTTGGAAACCCAGGGTGTTCCAAACCCACTAAATAAAATTCCTCTAACTGTTCTTTCATAATAACAAACCCTCTTTCTTTCACTACTTTAATACTTGAAAATATTGTTCCTAATCTTTGAACTGTACCCTATGCATTTGACCCATGGTGATAGAAAGCTTGAAAATCCCTGTCTCAGCCTGGTGGAATAGAACGACTAAGAATTGATTGAAAAAATTCCCCTTACCCTGTGACTTGTAATTTTTGGAGCTCCTTCTGCTTGTAAGGGCCATCTCTGCTGTGGACCTTCCTTTCAGTTCCTATGTGTCCCGAGTGGGTGCCATTTGTCATGGGCTACTCAGTGTCCAGCACTTAGCATGATTTGGAGACATGAATAAGAAATGACCAAGCCATGGGTAGTTCAAGGAAGAACAATGAACTCCGTTTATTGATTCTTAGGACAAAGTTTTTTTTAGAGCAATGAGACAAAGGAAGGGGACTCAAGTATTCTAATCATTATCTTAGTCTGTTATATCCTGGAAGTAGCACAGAATAGATAATTTGATAAGGATTTGTTATCTAGGAGACTAAAGTCTTAGGGTAAGACCTTTGATATAGGCCTCAGGTACCTGCTAATGCAGCTGAAGTCATAAATGGATACAAATAAGAGCAAACTTCAAAGCCAAAGCTGCAATCCTCAAAAGACATCACATTTAGAGATGACCACCCAAAGATACCTGAGTGCTGAATCAAATATTTTAGCTCTTAATAACTAAAATCTTGGGGTATAGCCTATTGATCTTAGAACTTGAGTAACATCCTTATAAGTGTAACCCATAACAAAGAACTCTGAAGCTAACTTAACAAAAAGTCACATCTCAAAGAGGTCTTTGATATTAAAGTCCACTCTCATGGGGTGATTATCTGAGTCCTGGATCAGGCCTCTTTGGCTCCCAACAGTTAGATGCTTTGGGTCACATGACAAACAGGATAGTACACAATAGCAACCCTACATTTTTCACAGGCTCCCTGAAATCCTTTGGTGGCCCACAAGTGGCCTGAAGACTGTATGCTGTGTAGGCCTCCTCTAGTACATCCCTGGCTAGAATCAACAGGACTTGGCAACTGCAGAAAAAATGTTTACAGCAAGTTTCTCTGTATATAGAGAACTGAGTTGAAATTATAAGAACACAAGTCATTCCCCAGTTGATAAGTGGTCAAAGTATGAACAGGCAGTTTTCAAAGAAATCAAAGCTATCTATAGTCACATGAAAAAATACCCTGAATCACTATTGATAGAGAAATACTAATTAAAACAACTCTGAGATAGCATCTCATACCTATCAGATTGGCTAACATGACAGAAAAGGAAAATGATAAATTTTGGAGGGAATGTGGGAAAATTGGGACACTAATGCATTGCTAGTAGAATTGTGAACTGATCTAACCAGTCTGAAAATCAATTTGGAACTATGTTCATACTGCTATGGATTTATACATATCCTTTGACCCAGCAATACCACTACTAGGTCTGTATCCCAAAGACATGAAAACAAAAAGGAAAAGTACCTACTTGTACAAAAATATTTATAGTAGCTCTTTTTTTGTGGTGGCAAAGAATTGAAAATTGAGGGGATGCCTAGCAATGGGGAATGGTTGAACAAGTTGTGGTATATGATTGTAATGGAATTCTATTGTGCTATAAGAAATGATCAATATGATGCTTTCAGAAAAACCTGGAAAGACTTACACAGACTGATGCAAAGTAAAGTGAGCATATAGGAGAATATTGTACACAGTAACAGCAATATTATAATGATGATTCACTATGAATGATTTAACTAATCTCAGCAATACAATAATCCAAGACAATTTCAAAACACTCATGGTGAAAAATGCTATCTACATCCAGAGAAAGAACTGATGGAGTCTAAATACAGATTGAAGCATACTATTTTTCACTTTATTTTCTTCATGTTTTTGGGGGGTAGGGTTTGTTTTCTTTCATAACACGACCAATATGGAAATGTTTTACCTGATTGCACATGTATAACCTATATCAAATTGCTTGCCATCTCAAGGAGGGGAGAGATGAAGGAGGGAAGGAGAGAATTTGGAACTCAAAATTTTAAAGAAACAAATTTTAAAAATTGTTTTACATGTAATTGAAAAAAATGTATTAGTGACCACTAACTTTTGATATTATGTGAAGCAATAGAGGTTTGGGAGTGAGAGCTAATGCTATACAAGACTGGGAGATGCCTGTAGACATCTGTCCCTCCCCATCCCCACCTCCCAGTAGAAAGTGTGGCTGAGCAATCAATGGTCACTCCCACAAACTCTAAATCCTATTGTTATGACAGCTTTCATCTACAATATCTGAAGTCATAAATTTAAATTTCCTTTACACTACTGTTGTGCAGGACAAAGGGGAAAAAGACTCACCATGTAGACTATCCCTGCTTCCTTTCCCCCTTCCTATTACATATCCCTGAGTATTCCATGTTATACATGGCGAACTGCTCCCCTAAAATTTCCCCATCTCTGTAACCCTACCACAATAATACATAATGGCTTTATCCAGGATAATTTTGAGTCCCTGCACATTTGCTGGAACCCACTAGAGATGTTCTACACCCGGACTGGATTCCCTAGAATTTCACTTAGGATGGTTTAGCTTTTCACTTGAGAGTAATAATAACACTATTAAAAAGAATAGCTAGCATTTGTGTCATAAGGTTTGCAAACTACTTTATAAATTTTATCTCATTTTATACTCACAACAGCCTAAAGAGGTAGATGCCATTATTATTCCCATTTTTCAGGTGAATATACTGTGGCACACAGAGATTGAGTGACTTGCACAGGGTCATACATCTGAGACTAGATTTGAACTCAGTTTTCCTGATTCCAAATCCAACATGCTGTCTGTCCACTGTACCATCTAGCTCCCCAGTGAGATGAATGAAAAACCCAAAAAAACAAGAGTTTCTTGGTAATTAATAATAATAAAATGAAGGTCAGTGGTCTCTCTTGGAAACCAAAGATACCTAATGGTTATATTGAATGCCTTAATATACTTTTAGAAAAGGGGGTACCCCCGACAGGTGAAAGTCAGCCCTGACTGGTGAACAATTAACAAGGGGCTAGACTTTCAAATGAGAAGGTGGGCTGAAAGCCTTGAACTCCTCCTGCCAAGAAAGAGGTTTAATCATGGGACTCAGCTGCCTCCAACATCTACCCAGATCACTCTGGTTGGTTTTCTTTTTCATGAGAGGAATTATCCCAAACCTCTGTGGAGGGGTACAAGGACATGGGCTTAATGCTTTGGGGCTAGAATTCACCTAGATTAGATTCTGTTTACACTCTAAACAGAAGTAAAGTCTCCTAGTTGGGTAAGGTCCTTCCCAAGATCTAGGCTTACCTTCCCAAAAGATTTTGGAAACCTCATTTATCATCAATGTCCTTTAGAAGCTGATTTGCAGGGGCTGGTCCCAGAATGAGGAAATAGAGGAAAAAACCTTAATCCTAATTGGTTATTAATAGAAAATAAATTCGATCACTGGGTCTTAAGTCCCTGAAGTCCCCACATGTTGTAAATTCTGTAGAAACCAGGCTTACACCTAAGATAAGACATTTGAGTTTCTTCCTTTTTGTTTTCTTTATTGCCTTTGCATTGGGGAAGGCCATGGGGAATATTCCAAGACTAGACTTTAAGGTTATTAAACAAGCAGAACCTCTGCAAACATTGCAGTATGTTCGTTTATTGGACTTGCATAATTCCTTATTTAGGGACAATTGTAATCTCTACCTGAGTGCGTAGAAACGTAAAAGATCTGTCATATTGATCGTCACGAGATTGTTTCTTATATAGGACTAGAGAAGCAAGCCAAGCTTATGCTGATTCGGAATATGAACAGTGAATTAAAAATGCATCTATGATGGGCCTAGAATTCTCCCCTTTATACGTTCAGAATATCATGTATGTGACGAAAAGTTTACATGCTCAGAACCATGTAACCACCTAAATAGGAGGCACCTTGACGCTGGCTTCTTTTGTGTCCCCCACAGCGACCCACCCACGCTGGGGCCAGACTTTTAATACTTGACACAAACACATTCTCGTTCCTTTATAAGAAGACTGTGAAATATTAAACCCCAAGGCAGCCAACGTTGGCTTCCCTAACCCCGAGCCGGCTGAAATGGCAGGAAAAAGGCCCTCTACAAATAGTTTTTTTGGGGGCTTGGTTTCCTGGCAATTCTCCCACCCACTGGCCTTTCTTTTCCGAGAATCATACTTCCGCTTCCGCCTCCCTTCCTTTTGTCTCTCCCTTTTCCCTCCACCCCCCCCTCATTATCGGGGCCAACCCGCGAGGCCACGCCAGCTCCGTACCGCCTGGGGGAAACTGGGCCCGGACACTAGGTGCGGGAGGGCGCTCTCTGAGCGAGACTTTGGGCTCAGGGGCGGCTGGGCGGCCGCGGACACAGGGCACAGACGCCAAGGGGAGCCCCGCCCTGCGTCGGGGAGCGCACTGTTGCGCTGGGTGCCCGCCCACGCGTGACGCTACAGTTCAGTTTTCACTTTCTTTTTTTTCCTGCTCCCAGTCTGGAAGGTTTCACTTCCGGTTGCTCTGTGGCGCCCAAGCCAACCCTCCTAAAGGCGGTCGACATGTTTCCTTTGGCTAGGTAGAAGAAAGGGTTTGCCTTCTTTCTTCCTCTCAAGGGGGGAAGATTCTCCAGAACCATCTCCTCGCCATCCACTGCTCCCAGTATTAGAGTCGACTTCGTATCGACGCCTTTTTTGGATCCTCAACCCTCCAGACTGCTGGAATCGCGCGGAAGCCACGTCTCAGCCCAGGTGCTGAAACTCCCTAGCTCCTCTCCCTCCTCGCTGCCCCACCCCCACCTTCCGCTCCCGGCCGCCCTTGGACAGAGGACGAGAGGGAAGGACCAGCCCGCGGGGATAGGGCTGCTGGGGGCTCGGCCCTGCGCACAGGGGAGACGCTGGCGGGGAGGGAGACTCATGACGCTTAGAGACAAAAGAGCCGCGTGGAACTCCGCCTGGTTTCTGTGGAGATGAAACACCTCACCTCGTAGAGAGATAGAAATCTCATACTTGTGCCGTGAGAGATGGCTTGCGCATGTTAGGAAGGAAGTAATGAAACCTAGCAGCTTGGGAGAGGAAATGAACAATGACCTGGAGACTATGGGGACCTCGGCGGTGGCAGTAACAGCACCTGAGACAGGTGAGAGCCCGAGCAGTTGTGGGTCCCACTGATGTGCAGCCTATGTCAGGTGGAGGAAGGTCCCACCGAGTAACTGCATTGCTTTGAGAGCAGGGTGCGAAGAGGCTGGAAGTCAGGAAAAACTTAATTGCTGACGCTGGATGGGGTCTGTTCCCGTATGTGGTTGGGGGGTTTTGTGGATGAAAGAAAAACTCAGGACTGGTTTTGCCTTTTGTGTTACTTTGTACTGCTTAGGTTAACCTGCCAGACCCTTTTAAGAGGAGTGGCTTTTGTTTGGTGTCTTTGTGATTGGATTGTTGCGAAGGGAAAACGTGGTTCATGTGGAAGAACAAAACAAAACGAAGGTTTTGTTATCCGAGGACCTGGGCTCAAGTTCGGCCTTCTGGTGTCATATTGGGCAAGTCCTGTTACCTCTTTGGGCCTCAGTTTTCTCATCTGTAAATTAAGTGTGGATTAAATGGCCTCTAAAATCCCCCTCACTTTTATATCTGTAAGGATTTAGGATCATCGTTGAACTTCTGATTGTAACCCATTCTGAATCCGAAGCTTTTTGCTTTTTTTGCCTTTCACAAGTTACTGGATGAGACTTGTGCTTAACACCTATATAACTTGATTATTTGGATTGTTTTCGAAGGTTGCAGAGAAAAAAAGGTCAGTAACAGTGTCAGATGACAAGGTTAGGCAGGATGACATTTGTCCATTATTATATGAATTCAGTTTAACTCAGTCAACACACTAGGGAACAAAAGGAAAGCAACATGTATTATTAAGTATCAACTAATTTGAACCTTCACAACAACCCTGTGAGGTAGGTGCTACTTTACAGTTGAGATTACCCTCGTTTTACTGGTTTGGAAACTGATTCTGCTGGAAGTTAAATGACTGCCTGGGGTAGTTTATCCAGTAAGGGTCTGATTCTTAATGTGAACTAGGGTCTTCCCAACTCCAGGCCTGGCACTAGGTGTGGCCCAGCTGTCTTCAGATGCCTGGGGAATGGGACCTGAAATTAGAAAAGTCAGATAAACAATTCCTTCCCCTCCTGTGAGGGATTGCTTCCTTTTAATCAGTTCATCTGTCATTGAAAGAGACTTTGATAATGAGCTATCTGCAATTCAGGATGCTCTGCATTCTGTAAGTATTACAAGAAATACTTAGAAACACCATTCCTATCATTAAGCTTAAAAGGTAGTGTGTATTTTATTTTAATTTTTGGTACTTAATGTAGAACGAACATTCCTTTTGGAATTGGCATTTTATGTTTTTTTTTTTTAATCTGGAGATCCTGGAGCAGAGCTTCATTTTATTAAGCATAATTTTCTAAAGGAGGGTTAGAAGGAAAGAGTTCTTTATTAATACAAATAATATGTATATGTGGATATTTCACAGATTTTCCACATTGGCTAAACTTTGCTAATTAAAAAAAATAACTGAATTTGACTGTACCATCCTTTTGGTATGTAGAAACACATTTTTTGTCAATTTTCTCTAGTAAATTTACAGAAGCAGGTCATTCCTCTCCCTTCTCCCCTTTCCTTCCTCTCCCTTCTCCCCTTTCCTTCCTCCCTTCTTTCTAGTCCCCTCACTCTGCAGTGTCATCTTAGTACAGGCATACTTTACATATGGTTTGCCTAAATTATGACTTTAGACACACTTGGATTTGGGCTTAGGAGACCCATTGACTCAGGTTTTTATTTGGCTATGTAATCCTCAGGAAGTCACTTAGCTTTCCTAATCTCAGTTTCTTTATCTGTAAATGGGGATAGCAGTACTTGTATTACCTCTGAGGGTTGTTGTGAATCAAGATTTTAAGATTTGCTGTATACACATGAGTAGTAATAATTTATTATAATAATACATTTATCAAATGAGATATGTACAGTGCTTTGCAGACTACTGCATAAATGCTAGCTATTGTTATTAACTAAAATTAATGTTTTGATAATTTGCATTATGCATGTGTTTGAGCCTGGTAAATTTGATGATTTTCAGATTAAGGAAGGTGGGTGTCAATAAAATCTCTAGTACCCAGCCTACTTTACACTCTGTGTATTGAACAAATATTGTTCAAGCAAATAATGTCAAGCATTGGACATACACTCAACAATTCACTTCATTAAGTCTTTTATTTTAATTAAAAATGCATTTTATTGATGCCTTTTGTCTTTACATCAGAATTATTTCAACTCCCTCCTCCAGATTGAACTCTCCCTTGTGAAAAAGAAAGAACAATTATGCAAAAACATCCAATACTGTGACTACATCTGACAATCTATACAATACTCTGTTCTAGTAGTCCCCCACTTCTCTACCAAGAGGGAAGAGGTATGTTTTGTTATCTGTTCTCTGGGACCATCATTGATTTTTCCTTTATTCAGAGTTTAACTTCGTTTTAATTTATATTGCAGATCTTTTAATTTACATTATTGTAGTCAGTGTTGTGTGTCTGGTCCTCTTAGTTCTGCTTGTTTTGTTCTGCATCAGTTCATTCAGATCTTCCCATGTTTTTTCTGAATTCCTCATATTCATCATTTCTTATTGCACGGTCATATTACATTTCATTCACATGCCATTATTTTCTCAACTAATCCACAGTTGATGGGCAGCCACTTGTTTTTCAGTATTTTGTTCCCACAGAATGTTAACTACAAATATTGTCTTTAACTTTGTTGGGGTATATATACCCTGTAGTGGGTTTCCTCAATTTAAGTGTTTAAATTTAGTAACTTTTATTGTATATATTTAAAACTGAAATCCAGAATGATTGGACCATTTTACTGTTCCAGCAACACTGAATCAGTATGAATTTCTTAACAGTCACCTCCAACACCTACTGTTCCCATTTTGTTTTATCTTTGCCAGTTTGCAAGGTGTGAGGTAAAAAAAAAGGTGTGAGTTGTTTTAATTTGCATTTACTATTAGAAATTTGGAATATCTTTTCATGTAATCTATAATTTGCATTTTGGAGAGGTGGGGTGAAAACTATTATATCCTTTGACCGTTTGTATATTGATAAATGTTTTGGTGTTATACATTTGCATCAGTTGCTTTTGTATTTTAGATATCACTTTTCTCATAATTGATGTAAATATTTTTTCTCACACTACCATTACTCTTCTAATTCTGTTTTATTTCTGTAACAGTTTTAACAATTTCATGTAGTTGTTTATTTCGTCTTTTATGATGTGTTTCTTGTTTGTTTCAAAATTCTTTACCAGTCATAGTTGTGAAAGGTATATAATTTTTTCTCTTCTAAAATTTTTTTAATGGCCTTTTATATTCAGGCTGTTTGCACATGTGCCTGTTTTGAGCTTTTTGTGGTATGCTGTGGAAGATGCTGGTCTAAACCTGATTTCTGCCAAACTGTTTTCCAGTTTTCCCTTATATTCTTTTCAAAAAAGGAATCCTTCCTTTAGTGATTTATGTGCTTGATTTTATCAGTAAGGTGACATAGTTATTTGCCAGATATTCTCTCATGAACTTGATTGCCTTCTCATACCTCCTGGGGAGATATATGTATATATATATATATATATATATGTATGTATATACACATATACATATATATATACACACACACACATACATACATATATATATATATTTATATGTATGTGTGTGTGTGTGTGTATACCCACCTCAAGTTAGGAGTCCATGGTCAATTCCATCTCCTTATTTTTACCTCTGTATATTGAATCTTTATATTCGAGGTATGTTTCTTGTAGATAAATTGTACTCTTAAAAAAATCCTTTCTGATTCATTGTTTTAACCTCTTCAATATGAATGAATTTTTATTTTGATAGGTTTATTTTTTCTTCCATCTCTTCTATTACAATGTTTTCTATTTTTATCCTCATCCCTCTCTCTTCACAAGGGGAAATAAATGGAATCTAGATGAACAGTATATAATTGGAATTGTCTGATCTCAAACATCTCATCCCTAGGTATTACCTTTTGTCTCTATTCTTTTAAGTTTTACTTAATTTTAATTACTTTAAGTTGATTTATTTTCATAGAATCACAGAATTTAGTGATTGAAATGGACCTCAAATGCCATTTTGTCCAAACCATATAGGTTATAATATTCACTATAACACCAAATCAAGACCTCTGTAATTATTCTCTCAATCCTCTCTTTGAAAGCCTCTTTCTTTCCTTTTCCTATCTTTATCTAACTCCTTGTTTTTTTGTATTTCTATGCATTACTCTTTTTTCCCCCTCAACCTTTCCTTGCTGGCTTCAGGTTTATGAGATGCCTGCTCTCCATACCTTCATGTTTCTCTTATTTTCCCGGTTGTGCCCAAATTATGAGAATGAGTGATTTCCTCCCAATTCATTCTTTCTATAGTGTTTAGTATTTTCTTCCTCCTCTTTCTTTAAAACATGTACACATACTTGGGCTCCAAGTTTCTTTCTCTCTTTTAGTGGTAAAGATAAGATTGTTGGACTCAGAAGGGGGGCAATTCTCTCCTTCTTTAGATTGTAAACACTTGATCATTTAGTTCATTTAAGTTGCTCAAACTTGTTTACCTTTCTAGTTTCTTGGTTTTTTTTTTCACTTTTGTTTAAAAAATTCTTCCAAACTCTTGTTTTCTTTTCTTTTTTTTTTTTAGGTTTTTTTTTTTGGATGCTGGAGGCATTTATTAAAAACACTACCAAAATTCCAAAAATCAGATTTGTGAACATAATGCTTCCCTTTTCAAATGGCAGCACTTTGAAAAGACAATATGGTAAGACAACACAATATAAGCCAACATTAGTTCAAAATCCTTACATGCTTGATCAAATAACTTATATTCCCACATGATAAAACAAGCAATAGTTTAAATCAAAGTAAACAGATAAACTGTATGAAATGAAAGTTTGGGCTGTTTGATGAATCACAGTATTTTATAGTTAAATATATCTATGCTTTGTTATATTCTTGTCACCCAGGAGAAAAAAAAAATCTTTAAATATACATTTCATGTGGGCAATAACTTATTTGCATATCTTTCTTCTAAAAAATACTTTATAGCAGTATATAAATAGGTCACCTACATGTTTAACTTTATAATTTTGCCCCAAAACTATACATCAGTTTCATTTTCATAACATTGATTTTCCCCAACATTAATAAAGCTGACAAACTGTTGAAATGGAAATGCATTTGTCTTCCATAATAGAAGTAGCAATTTTATAGGAAAAAAACTTACTCGTCAGTTTTTTTTTTTTTTAAGCAATCTGGGTTAAGTAACTTGCTCAAGGTTACACGGCCAGGTGTTTCTGGGTGGGTGCTAAGTGTCTGAGCCTGGGATTCGATCTCCAGGTCTTCTCAACACTGGAGCCTTCTCAACACTGGAGCCGGTGCTCTTACTCGCTGTGCTACCTGGCCGCCCCTCGTCAGTTGTTTTAACCTGAGCGTTTTGGCCTTCTAAGAGTAGCAACTGTTTTTTCTTTTTTAGCAGAATATTCTAGAACATATTGATAGTCCATATTTGGCAGAAACATACTCTGCACATATTATCATTCTCTGATCTTCATGGATACATCTGTACTTCTGTCAAAACTTAAGAGAATTTTAGAGCTGTCAGACCAGGACCTATTACCACTACACCTGACATTGAGGGTACCCCCTTTCTGGACTTTGCACTACTTGCCTAGAAGGCTTCCACAGATCTTGATGATGAGGGCCTGTGTTTTTTCATGGTGACCAAGCCAATGTGTTGCTGTTGCAGGTATGGAGACCAAGAGTTTCTGAGGGAGAACATTCTACTCACCCACCTTCATCTGCTGCTCACTTGGACTCTTTCCCCAGAGGTGAACAATCTGTCACCCTTTCTTACTCTTTCCATTCTGGTAATACTGAATCCCAGACTTAAGAAGAAGAATAAATCACTCTGTCCAGCTACTGTTATCTTCTCCTTCATCTCTGTTGGCCTCAGTACTACTTTACCAAATATACCTTCCCTGTGGAGTCCTCAGTCTAATTTTAAAATATTCCTTTGTTTTATACTTCTTCCTCTCATACTTCTTTCATCTTTTGGCTCACAGTGAGACCTGGCTCCTCCTCCCTGATGATACTATATATCCCTAGGTCTTTTTGGTTGTACCTTTTTTTTTTAAGAGAGCAAGGCAATTGGGGTTAAGTGACTTGCCCAAGGTCACACAGCTAGTGTTAAGTGTCTGAGTCCGGATTTGAACTCAGGTCCTCCTGACTCCAGGGCTGGTGCTCTATTCACTGTACCACCTAGCTACCCCAGTAGTACCTTTTCTTGCAATTCCTGGAGATTCAGTCATAATGGTCCTTGCTCTCCAGTATTACTTCTGGCCTCTTCCTCTACTGTTGTCACTCAATAAGCATACATCCTTTGAGATTCATTTCCTCCAGTTTATCACTCAGCTCAGATCTTGCTGTCTATTACCTATTGACCCACAGGATAATTCTTCCTTCTTGATCAGTTAGTTTAGTGTCTGGCTCCCATATTTTTCTTCATCCCAACTAATTTGCTTCTACCTATTTGCTTCATTAATGGAGCTAAAGAAAGTCTTGCAGCCATGCTTACTGGTTCCACTAAAAGTTTATTTTATCTAATCTTAACCAGCCCCTCATTGCAGCAGAGCAGTCCTACCAATAAGACAACTCCTCCTTGATTTCCTTTGTTGATTCGCTATCCTTATCACATCCTAACTGTGGATCTGCTCCAGGACTCTGTCCCAGGGCTTCTCTCTAACAGTCTCTTACTTGGTGAATTCATTAATTCCCATGGACTCACTTATCATATACATAGATCATTTTCAGGTCCAGATATCCTGGAATACATAACCCTGGTCTCTGTCTTGAACTCAAGTCCCATATGATCAGTATTTTTTTTCTTTCAAGTAAGCAGGCATTATTAAACTCTTTTTTTGGAGGGCAATTGGGGTTAAGTGACTTGCTCAAGGTCACACAGCTAGTTTTTGTGTTAAGTGTCTGAAGCCAAATTTGATCTCAGGTCCTCCTGACTCCAGGGCTGGTGCTCTATTCACTGCGCCACCTAGCCACCCCAATTATTAAACTCCTAATATGTGCCAGACACTGTGCTAAGGACTGGTAATAAAATTACAAGCAAAAAGACAGTCCCCGTCTTTATACACATACATATATATACATATACATATACCACAATGTACACATATACATATAAACAATGTACATATAAAAACAATACCTATGTAGTATATAAATATGTAAATATAAGTTATCTATATATATTTCTTAAAAAATGTAAACTTTTACATATCGACATATATCTTTAAATATATTTATGAGCTAAAATCCATCTTCTCTCCTTTCCCTTTTTCACATTAAAGCTTTAGAAACATTAAATATTGAAAGAACTGCTTTGTGTTATTGCTTGACTTTTGTTGGTCAGTAAATAAAAATGGGGCTGCAGAAATTCTCATGGAACAGGCACATTTTTACAAGTAAATTGCCAAATCCAATGACCTTTTCTCAACTTTTTTCCTCCTTAATCTCTCTGTAGTCCTTGATACTGTTGATCACTCTTCTCCTTGATACTTTCATATCTATAGATTTTTGAGATACTTCCTCTCCTGGTTCTCCTACCTATCTGACTATTGCTTTGTTGGATCCTCTTCTAAAGGAACAGGGCTTCTTAAACATTTTCCACCAGCAACCCCTTCAGAGCTTCTTAAACATCTTAAACCTAGAACATAACCTCTAAACATAGGCTTTCCATGGGGCTCTGTTGTAGGCTTCCTTTCTTTGTTCCCTCCATACTACTTCACTTGAGGATCTCATCAGTTCCCCTGAATTTAATTATCTCTTTGCTACTCTCTATGTTTCAGATTTTCAGATCTACTTATCTTACCCTTCCTGACCTCCAATCTCTTATCTCCAGCTGCCTTTCAGACATCTTGAACCGGATATTCAGGAAATATCTTAAACTCAGCAGGACAGAAACAGAACTCATTATCTTTCCCCCAGATCTTCCCCTGCCCCTTCAACTTCTCTATTACTATAGAACAGAGGTATTAGAAGATTGCTGCTGTGTGGTAATTGGGAAATGTTTAGCAAAATAAATAAAAATATAATATGTTAATTTGTTCTTTTCTATATCAATATAAATCCAGGAGGGATCCTTTTCTATTTGAATTTGATATCACCGCTGTAGTACAAGGGCAACACCATTGTCCCAGTTCCTCAAGGTCACAAGTCTAGATATCATCCTCTTCAATAGCTCTTTCCCCCACCCAATCTGTTGACAGGACCTGTAGATTTTACCATTGCATCTCTCAGATTTTTCTCTCTTCTTTCTTGACACTGCCATCATTCTAATGCAGGCCCCTCATCACCTCATGTCTGGACTGTTGTTAATGGGTTTGCCTGCCTCAAGTATCTCTCCACTCCAATCCACCAATGAAGATTCAGCCATCAAAGTGATTTTGCTATATAGCACAGGTCTGACAATGTCATCCTCATACTCAATAAGCTCCAGTGGCTCTCTATAACCACCAGGATCAAAGACAAAATCCTGTTTGTTGTTCAGCACACACACACCCTCCCAGGTTTCTTATTCCCTGTACTTCTGTCATGTGTTATTCAGTCCAGTGATACTGACCTTGCTGATTATGAAACAAGACGCTTGATTTCTTAGCTTCTAGTATTTTCCCTCCTCATCTCTGCCTCCTGACTTCCTTTAATTCCCAACTAAAATCTCATCTTTTACTTGAAGCCTTCTCTAACCCACTCTTAATTCCGGTGCCTTCCCTCTGTTAATTATTTTCCTGCATATAGTTTACTTCGTTCATGTTTGTGTGCATGTTGTCTTCCCCATTAGATTAGACACTTCCCGAGGGCATGGAATGTCTCTTGCCTCTTTTTGTTATCCCCAGTGCTTAGCAAAGTACCTGACATGTATCAGAAACTAATAGGCAATTAGGAAATACTTTTTCTAGAATGAGAGATTTTAGCTGGAACTTGAAGGAAACCAGGAGGTGGAAATGAAGGGGAGCAACATTCCAGACTTAGGTCACAGACAGTGAAAATGCTCAGTGTTAGGATATGGATTGTCTTGTTTGAGGAACAGCAAAGAGGCCAATATCATTAGATCAAAGAATATTCTGGGGTAGGGTAGAGGTATAGGGTAGTGGGTAAGATGTAAGAAGACTGGAAAGTTAGGAGGCAGCCAGGATTATGAATGACTTTGAGTGCCAAACAGATGCTTTTATCCTTGATCTGGAGGTACTAAGGAGACATTGGAGTTTTTTGAGTAAGTGATCAGACTTGTCCTTTAGGAAGATCAATTTAACAGCTGAGTTGAAGATGGACTATAGTTGGGAAAGACTTGAGGCAAGGAGACCAGATGACAATGTAGTAATTCAGATGTGAGGTGATGAGGGCCTATACCAGAGTGGTGGCAATGTCTGGAGAGGAGGAGGTATGTACAAAAGATTATTTTTTTCTGAAAAAAAAAATCATTTTTTACAGTGGAGAGGCAATTTTCTCAATAGAATAAAGTTTCTATCAAGGGCAAGAATAAAGGTAATTGTCAATCAAAATAAGAGCTGCTCCTTAGGCACCCAATCCCATGGATGATGTTTTTGACCTTGATTTTTATTCTTTTTAGAAAAATATATTTTAAAAGATTTTGAGCTTGAACAGCAAAAAGGAACACCCCACCACCAACACACACACGTAAAACCCCAAAAGAAGATTGTTTATGAAGCTATGATCTTCATTTCATGCTGATTTTTTTTTTTTGAGAAAAAATGATTTTTATTGTCCATTTTAAGCCATGCGTTTTGATTGGGACAATGATAAGAAAAATGCTTCCTATATTCTGCATGCAAACAAATGCTATTTCTTTTTTTTTTTTTTTTAAAGCAATCGGGATTAAGTAACTTGCTCAAGGTTACATGGCCAGTTTTTTCTGGGTGTGATGCTGAGTATCTGAGCCCGGATTTGATCCAGGTCATCCCGACACTGGAGCTAGTGCTCTTACTCGCTGAGCCACCTGGCCGCCCCTAAGCAATTGGGATTAAGCAACTTGCTCAAGGTTACATGGCCAGGTGTTTCTGGGTGTGGTGCTGAGTATCTGAGCCTGGATTTGATCCCAGGTCATCCCAATACTGGAGCCGGTGCTCTTACTCACTGTGCTACCTGGCCACCCCAACAAATGCTATTTCTGAAACAAAATGCTTGCATCTTGTTGCTCTTAAATTGTGTCTGGTTATGTGTTTCTGATAGAGTTATTCATGCTGATTTTTAAGAACGTATATAATAATTTCTATATAGTACTTTCAAATTGTTTTACTTATTTGGATTTCCTTTTGTTCTCTTCTGTGCATTAAAAAAAGTTTCAGGGGTGGCCAGGTGGTGCAGTGAGTAAGAGCACCAGCCCTAGAGTCGGGATGATCTGGGATTGAATCCAGGCTCTGACACTTAGTACCACACCCAGATATAATTGGCCGTGTAACCTTGAGCAAGTTACTTAACCCCAATTGCTTAAAAAAAAAGTTTCAGTGGCCTTTTTTCCCCCAACAGTGTGTCTTATCCCATTTTTGTCTCCCTATCCCACTCCTGGTTTTAAAAAAATGAGTGTATATACATATAAAAATGTATGGGTTTTTTTTTTTTATACCTTATACAAGAAGTTTTCAAAGGTAGAATTGACAGGATTTGGCAACAGATTGGATATAGGGAGGTATAGAAGAGAATGATGAGTTGAGATTGGCACCTATGTTGGAAAACTGGGTTACTAGACCTTCAATGGTAAAAGGAATGTTCACAATATGTGAGAGTATTTGGGGGAAATACAGAGTTCAGTTTTGGACCCGATGACTTGAAGATATCTGACATCCAGTCAATATGTCCAGTAGGCAGTAGGAGATAGGGGGTTAGGGATTAGAGAAATAGATTTTAGAATCATCAGCAGAGAGTTAATTGAATCACTGGGAGATGATGAGCTCACCCAGTGAAATAATATAGAGGAAAAAGAGAACGTGGCTCAGGACAGAACCTTGAGGGACTGCCAAAGTTTAGCTAAGGAGACAGAAGTCAGGAGGAAAACCAGGGTAGAGGAGTGTCATGGAAACTATTAGGTAAGAGAGTATCAGGGAGAAGAGGGTGACAAACAACATTGAAGACTACAAGAGGGGTCAAGAAAGATTAGCATTAAGGAAAGACCATTGAGATTAACTGGTAACTTTGTAGAAAACCATTTTGGTTGAGTGATGGGTTCTAAAGCCAAAATGGAGAAGGTTTGTAAGAGACTGAGAAGTTAAAAAGTGGAGCAATGAATTGTATACAGCTTTCTGAGAGAAGAGATGTGGAACAATAGCTAGTGGGGATGGATATGAGGGTTTTTTGAGGTTGGAGAGACATGGGCATGTTTCCTAGCAACAGGGAAGTAGTAAACAGGTTGTAAATAGGATGGGGGGGGCAGTTTACTGTAGAAGACAGAATGGAATGGAGTATTTAAAAAGGTAGTTTTCTTGTGTCATCTCTTCATGTAAGACAGGAGTAAAGGGGGAGATAGTGGCAGAAGGCATCTGGATAATATTGGAGAAGGGGAGAAGAGAGTTCTTTTTGAATGGCTTCAATTTTTTTCAGTCAAATAAGATACAAGACTCTCAGTTAAAGAGGGTAAGTGAAGGGGGAGCCATAGTAGGGTTGAAGATGGAAAGAAAGATTTGGAAAAGCCACTGTGATAACTAGGATAGTTAATTAGAGAAATGTCAAAGGATTGCCCTATTTCATTGATGGTCCAGTTGAGATTATGTAACAAATTTGTAGTGAACCTAATCTGCACAGTTTTGTTATTTTCTCCTAAGTGAGTAGAATTGAAGGCACCAAATGGTGGGATGATTGGCTGTGTTAGATCTAAAATAGGTTAAGGAAAGAAGAGCCTAGACAGAAGAGGAAAATGTAGACTTGAACTGTTTGGGAAATATGTATACTTGTTTTTTATTCCTATTTAATAATCATCATATCTAACTTTATAAGAATTTTATTCTAGTTCTTAACTTCTTTTTTTTTGTTTTGTTTTGTTTTTAAAGCAATCTGGGTTAAGGAACTTGCTCAAGGTTACACAGCCAGTTATTTCTGGGTGTGGTGCTAAGTATCAGAGCCCGGATTTGATCCCAGGTCATCCTGACTCTGGGGCCAGTGCTCTTACTTGCTGTGCTACCTGGCCGCCCCTAGTTCTTCTTTGGGGGAAAGTTTTTTGTTTAGCTTTTTCTGATTCTGAGAGGGGTATATTAATATTCTCCACTATTATTGCTTTGCTATCTATTAATCCCTTTAACTCTTATCTTTTTCTTTAAGTTCTTAGAAGCTAAGCTTGGGGTGGGGAACCTGCAGCTTTTTGACTGACTTGAGTTCTCTTAATAAAAGGATTTGTTCCCTAAAACTTAGACTCAGTCACAGGGCCACACTTAAGGACCTAGAGGGTCCACATGTGACCTGGAGGCTGCAGGTTCCTCACCCCTGTGCTGTCATTTGATACGTGTATTAGATATTGAGGTTAATTCATTGTCTATCATACTTTCCTACAAAAAATGTAGATTCCCTGTCTAGATCTCTTAACTAAATTTTTTTTGGATGTTGCCTTGTCTGAAACCATAATTGCTACTCCTGCTTTTGTGAATTTAGCTAATGCATAATAGATTTTGCTCTAACTCCCTATTTTAACTCAGTGTAACACTTTATATTTGAAGTGTATTACTTTTGAATGGTTTCTCATCTGTTCAGCTTTCCTTTTTCATTTTATGAGTGTTTATTCCATCCACATTCACAATTAGGATGCTCAATTTCTCATTTCCCTCCATTTTGTTCTTTTTTTAATTTTAAAACTAGTTTTATTCATGTATTTTGTTTTTCATATCATCATAGTTCCCCCACATACTCACCTTTTCCCCTTCCACAGAGGCACATCATATAACAAGTCATATTTTTAAAGATTAAAAAAAAAAATAGGAAAAAGAGTAGAAACAGGACTTCCACGGGGCTCTGGCTCCCACCTCCTTCAATTCATGTAAAGGGTGACTCTGAACAAACTTTGGAGCTACAGAACCCACAAAATGACACAGAGAAGCTAACTTCCTGCTGAGGACAGCCCGGCAGGCCGGCAGCAAGTGGCCAGCACAGCACTCTGGGAGCCAGCTCTGGCCCCTCTCTCCAGAGGTTTTAGCCTCAGGGCAGGCCTGACCAGCTGCCAGCTGGAGGGACTCCAGATCACCAGCACCTGTGGCGGTCCAGAATTATCAACCCATAGGACAAAGTGAGAGGTCAATGCAGTGTGGACTTTGTGATCCAGTAGTTTGGAAGTGCTGTTGGCCTTTATCCCCAGGGGGGAGAAGCAGCTGAGGCACTGCTAGCAGCCACATGGCTGCTTCAGTTCCTGGCCTGCAGATTGTAGGGGGAACAAGCAGCCAGTCTGAGGGGTAATCGCACTTGCTTTAACCTGCTTGGATCTGGATTGCAGTCTAGGGTGGAGGGCCTGGGGTCTGTGACCAGCTTGCCAGAGCATGTGGAGGCTTCAGAGAGGGCACCCAACTAATACCTTTGGCAGCTGAGAAAACCCCAGCATTTGGGACGAAGCTCTCCTGTCTGGTGGCAGAGTCCTACTGTGGCAAAAAGCCCAAAAGTCAAGTAATTGAGTGGCAAAATGAGCAGGCAGTGGAAGCAAACCAAGCAGAGCAATCCAACTTTACACTCCTATTTTGGGGACAAAAAGGATCAAAGCATGGAACAGGAGGAAGACAGTGAAGTCAGAACTTCTGCACCAAAAGCTTCCAAGAAAAATATGAACTGGTTACAGGCCATAGAGGAGCTTAAAAAGGATTTTGAAAACCAAATAAGAGGAGTGGAGGAAAAATTGGGAAGAGAAATGAGAACAACGCAAGAAATTATGAAATGGGAGTCAACAACCTGACTGAAGAAAATAGAACCTTAAAAAATAGACTAGCTCAAATGGCAAAAGAGGCTCAAAAAGGAAATGAGACGAATGCCTTAAAAAGTCGAATTTCCTAGATGGAAAAAGAATCTCAAAAGCTCTCTGAAGAGAATCATTCCTTCAGAATTAGATTGGAGCAAATGGAAGCTAGTGACATTATGAGAAATCAAGATACTATTAAACAGATCCAAACAAATGAAAAAATAGAAGGCAATGTGAAATATACCATTGGGAAAACCACTGACCTAGAAAATAGATCCAGGAGAGATAATTTAAAAATTATTGGACTACCTGAAAGCCATGATCAAAAAAAGAACCTGGAAATCAACCTTCAAGAAATTCTCAAGGAAAATTGCCCTGATATTTTAGAACCAGAGGGCAAAATGAGGTTGAAAGAATCCACCAATCACCTCCAATCAAAAAAAGATCCCAAAAAGAAAGCTCCTAGGAATATTAAAGCCAGGTTCTGGAGTTCCCAGATCAAGGAGAAAATATTACAAGCAGCCAGGAAGAAATAATTTGAATATTGTGGAAACACAGTCAGGATAACCCAGGATCTGGCAGCTTCTACACTGAGGGATCGAAGGGCCTGGAATATGATATTCCAGAGGTCAAAGGAGCTGGGATTAAAACCAGGAATCACCTACCCATCAAAACTAAGTATCATGATTCAGGGCAGAATATGGTCACTCAGTGGAATAGAGGACTTTCAAGCATTCTTGATGAAAAAACCAGTTGAATAGAATATTTGACATTCAGACAAGAAGCAAGAGAAGCATGAGAAAGTAAATAGGGAAAAGAAATCATAAGGAGCTTATCAGAGTTGAACTATTTATATCCCTACATGGAAAAATGATAATTGTAATTTATGAAACTTTTCTCAGTATGAGAATAGTTGAAGGGAATAAAAATAGAAATATATTTACATACACACATACATATGTCTGTATAGGTGTATGAATACATATGTGAATAGGTATATATATATGTGTATAGGTATACGTAGATAGAGGGCACAGGACCAATTGAATAGGAAGGGATGATACTTAAAAGGTGAAATTAAGAGGTGAGAGAGGAATGTAATGAGAGGAGATGGGGAGAGACAGAATGAGGTAAACTATCATATAGAAGAGGTAAGGGAAAATGGTTACAATGGGGAAGAATAGGAAGGCAAAAAGGAATGGGTCAACCTTATTCTCATTGAATTTGGCTTAGGGAGGGAATGACATACACACTGAATAGGGTATCTCACCCTACAGAAGAGTAGGGGGGAAGTGGATGAGAGGGGGGATGATAGAAGGGAGGGCAGGCTGGAGAGGAGGGAAGTTGGAAGCACCCACTTTTGAAAAGGGACAGGATCAAAGTAGAGAACAGAACAAGTGAGAGGTGGGATAGGAGGGAGGGAAATAATAGTCAATCTTTTACAGTATATCCACTATGGAAATGTTTTGCATAGCTATATATGTACAACTTATATTGAATTGCTTTTCTTCCCAGTGTGGGTGACAAGGTAGGAAGGGAATGAATCTGGAATTCAAAGTTTTGAAATCAAATGTTTAAAAAATATATATATATATAATGTTATGAATACTATTTTACATGTAGCTGGTAAATAAGATATACAGGTACTGGGGCATAGAGATCCACTGTGTCCTACTGGAAAGTCAGAGGGGGGATGGGGGAAGATAAAGGATAGAGTAGATTAGAAGAGGGGATATCCAGTGGGATCACTATTTTGGGATGGTGGGTAGGGGAAAAACGGGGAGAAAATTTGTAACTCAAAATCTTGTAGAAATGAATGATGTAAACTAAAAGTTAATAAAGCATTTGATTAAAAAAAGGAAAAAAATAAGTATAACTGATCATTATATCAAAAAAATCTGAAAAGAGGCTAAGCATCCAACACTTTGTGGGCTTTCCATATCTGGAAAGGGGTTGAGCTGGAAGTGTTTTCTCATATTTCTTCTTTATTGCTGCTTATTATTTCTAGTTTTGCAACATTCACTTTTGACTTTTATGTTTTTGTTTATATTGTTGTAGTAATTATATGGTTTTCTTGGCTTTTCTTACTCCATTCTGCACCAGTTCATGTAGATCTTTCCATGTTTCTTAGTATTCATAAGTTCATTATTTCTTACAACATATGAATATTCCTTTACATTCACATACCATAATTTGCTTAGTCATGTCCTATTTGACAGTCATTTACTTTGTTTTCAATTCTTTGCTATCACAAAAAATGCTAATATAAATATTTTAGTATTTATGGGAACTTTCTTCACACCAGTGACATTGAATTTCTGGTCCAAAGTGTGGATATTAGTTACTTTATTTGCATAATTCCAAACTGCTTTTCAACATGGTTGTTCTAATTCACAGTTCCACAACAATGCACTGGTATTGCCTATCATCCTACAACCCATCCAATATGTGACGAAAGACATCAGTTTAATATTTTTATTTTCCTTGTTATAAATACATCTCCATCCAAAGCCATGAGAAGTATACGATCTGATAATTTTTTAAATGGTATGATCTTTAACATTAGAGTCACAAATCTATTTAGAATGTATTGTTCAGTATAGTGTAAGGTGTTGATCTAAGCCTAATTTTTGCCAGATTGCTTTCCAGTTTACTCAACAGTTAAAAAAAAATCAAATAGGGAGTTCTTTCCTAAGTAATTGATGTTTTCTGGTTTATTGGTTTCCATTGTTTCTAATTATCTTTTGTCTTGTTAATCTGCCTTTCTATTTTTTGATCAGTAGAAGATGGTTTTGATGAATATTGCTTTATAATCTAGTTAGAGGTCTGAAAGTACTGTTCTCTCTTCTTCCATACCTCTTTTCATAAGTTCCTTTATTATTCTAGATCTTTATTTTTACAAATGAATTTTTACTATTTTATCAATTTCTATAAAGTGTCCCTTTGATAATTAGATTGGCATAGTATTAAAAGTGTAAATTAATTTTAACGATCTTGTCATTCTTATTATTTTGGCTTGACTCAACTATAAGCTCTAAATATTCCTCCAGCCATTTAAGCTCTTTCTTTTCTTTTTTTTGGCTTTTTGGAGGGGAGAAGGTAGGGCAATTGGGGTTAAGTGACTTGCCCAAGGTCACACGGTTAAGTGTCTGAGGTCGAATTTGAACTCAGGTTCTTCTGACTCCAGGGCCTGTGCTCTATTCACTCCACCACGTAGCTGCCCCTTCTTTATTTCTTTTTTTTTTTTTTTGAGCAATTGGGGTTAGGTAGCTTTCTCAAGGTTACACGGCCAGTTATTTCTGGGTGTGGTTCTAAGTATCTGAGCTTGGATTCGAAGGTCTCCCGACTCTGGGGCCAGTGCTGTTACTCACTGCAGCCACCTGGCTGCCCCCCTTTTTTATTTCTTCAAAGAGCACTTTGTAACTGAATCAATACAAGTGTTTTCTGTACCTGGTAGACTCAACCTCAGATACTTTATAGTTATTTGGAATGTGATTTCTATTATTTATTGTCTCTTGGAGTTTGTTATTTAGAAATGCATTCAATTTTTGAGGGTTTATTTTGTAGCATGCAACTTTGCTTAGGCTGTTAATTGTCTCAGGATCTCTTAAGATTTTCCCAGGAAACCGCACGTACATATACTTTTAAATATTCTGTTTACATGTTTTCACACCTTTATTTTCTTTCTCTTCTCCTGTTACTATTCCTAGTATTTCCAGAACTACATCAAATCTTAATATAGAGATTGTGCATCTTGTATTACTCCTATATTTATTGGGAAAAGATTCTAGTACACATGATGCTTATTTTCCATTTTTAATAGTTTTTATGCTATTAAAAAAAGTTCCCTCTATGCTTATATTTTGTAGATTTGTTTTTTAGCATAAATAAATGAATGTTGTACTTTGTCACAGATTTTTCTGGAATCTATTGAAAGAGTCATATGGTTTTGGATGTATTTGTTTTTAATATGTTTAATTATGTTAATTACTCTCCTATTGCTAAACCTCTTGGTATCCCTAGTTTAATCCAACATAGTCATAATGAATGATATTAGTTGAATTATTTTAGTCTTTTTGACAGAATTTTCCTGAAAAAATTTAAATCAATATTCATTAATTATACTGGTTTATAGTTCTATACTTTATCCTTACCTCTTTTAGGTATTAGGAATGTTTTGTTTCATAAAACCTGTTGATGCTTATGTTAGTGATTTTTTTAGAACAGTTTGTGTAATATGAGTACTACTACCTGTTTGAAGTTTTGATAGAATTCTCCTGTGAATCCATCAGGACAAATTTTTGATGGAGTCCCTCCCATACCCCACCTTTCACTCCCCACCCCATACCAGTCCTTTATAGCTAGCTAGTTCTGTTCCTTTTCTGAGATTGGGTTATTTAAGATCTCTATTTGGTCTTTTAGTTTGGGCATTTTATATTTTTGAAGGTAATCTTCTGTTTTGTGTTTTCTGTTTTGTTAGCATATAACTGTGAATAATAGGTTCTGATTATTATTTATTTTAGTTTTGTTGTTGATTTCATCTTGTTCATTTGCCATTTGGTTGATTTGACTTTCTACTTTTTTAATTTTGGCTAAAGGTTTATTAATTTTATTGATCTTTGAAAGAACCAGCTTTTGTTTTTATTATTTCCATTGTCTTTGGTTTTCACTTTTATCTATTTCTCTAATTTTCAATATCTTCTTTTATGCTAACTTTGTTTATTTGTTGACTTTCTAATTTTTAAAATATGTATTCAGTTTATTAATCTTCTCTTTTTTCTATTTTGTTGATATATGTTTGTAGGGATATGATTTACCCCCTGAGGACTGCTTTAGCTGCATCCCAGAAATTTTGGTATGTTGTTTCATCATTGTCATTTTCATTCACATAATTATTCATTGTTTCTATGATTGTTCTTTGATTCACCCATTATTTAGGATTTCATTGTTAAAGTCTCCATTTGGGTGTTTTTTTATCTTTTTTGGAGGGCAATTGGGGTTAAGTGACTTTCCCAAGGTCACATGGCTAGTTTTTGGGTTAAGTGTCTGAGGCTAGATTTGAACTCAAGTCCTCCTGACTCCAGGGATGGTGCTCTATTCACTACCACCTAGCCGCCCCCAGATCTTTGTTTTTTGGTTTGTTGTCTCTAAAGTGATTACTATTTGTATTGCATTATCATCTGTAAAGAATGTATCTATTATTTCTGCCTTTTTTACATGTTTACAATATGTGTGCCCTAATACATGCTCAATTTTTGTAAAAGTTCTATGTGTTGAGAATATGTGTATATTCTTCAACAGACTAATTTAGAAGAAACCATAAATATCTTAGTTCTGGTTTCTCCAGCAATTTGTTCAATTCTGTGTTTTCCCTTTTGTTTATCTTTCTGTTGTAATTAAGAAAAAAAATTGAAATCTTCTGCCACTATTGCATTACTATGTATGTCTTGTAATTTTAATGTTTCCTTTATGCATTTAGATTGCTGGAGCATTTGGGACATATAAATTTAATGTTGATATTGGTTTGTTGTCTACAACTTTCAGCATAATTTAGTTTCCTTGTTTATTCCTTTTTATGCTTTAAATGTTTTTTTTTTTTGTTCTGGTAGCATGATTGTACCTTCTGCTTTAAAAAAAAAATTTACCCAGTGTATAGTAAATATTTTTCTAGCCTTTTTGTTTTTATTTCCTCTCTTTTGTTTTTAAAATGTGTTTAAAATCTTATAAGCAACAGCTTGTAGGGTTTTCCCTTATCTGTTCTATCAGTCTTTTTCATTTTATTGAATTGTTTAATTTAAAGTTATAACAGGTTTGTCTTTTCCTCTTAAATGGGTTTCCCAAAAAAATTAACATTCCCCTCTTCCCCAGTCTTTTGTAAAAACAATACTGTGTCTCTTTAGTTATTTTTTAAAGACAGTCTTAGTTTCATTGATTCTCTCCTCCTCATTTTTAACCATTCCTTTCCTGTTTATTGTCCCTCTCCCTAGTTTTGGAGTTTTGCTTAGAGGAAAGGAAAGGAATTAGCGTTTGTGAAGCATCTACTATGTGCCAAGCGTTATTATGTTATGTTATTTGATTTTTTTTATTTTCTATATTCCTCATGGAATTAAAGGTTATTTTGGCTTCCTTCTTCTATACAGTTTCTCTTATCTCTTGTAGATCTTGCCTCTAACCCCCTTTTCCTTTTGTGGCAAAATCTTAGAAATATCATTTCCTCCAGGTGATAAAGAGGTACTATCCTTTGGCAGGAACTGTTGTATGTTTGTGATTATGTATTTCATTATTGACCTTTTCCCTCCCTTTGGTCATTTTTTTCCATTTGTTCCAGAATCTCTTCCCTGGTTCCATGCCCTCCTGCTCTTCTTGGTGTCAGTTGCCCTCATGAGCTCTGATTCTTCTTCTCCTGAAGGGTGTGTACTCTCTTTAAATAACAAATCTCTGAAGATCATTACCATTTTAAGGTCCCTATTGTCCTTTATAAAATATCTTTCTTCTGCCTTTGGAGCATTCATCAATGGCACTTCATCACCTAGTCTCCTGTAGGCTCTTTTTTTTTTTTCCTGAGGAACAGCTAGAATTATTTTCCCTTCAATTGTTAGCATCTGACTTTTTTTTTTTAAGAATAAATCATACTCTTTTATCTTCTTCCCTTCCCCACTTTTATGTACCCTCCTGTTGTCTAACTTAGTCCCACAAAAAATATCGATTCACTTGTAGATAATGTTAGAATATTTATTCCATGATGTTTTAGGCCTATTTTTCCACCATCACTTTTCTTTGACAGCTATTTTCACCCTTGGCACCTTTAAATATATTTCTCAATGATTTTTATTTTTTTGCAGTTGCCCTTGGTTGTGTATTTTCTTACCTTTCTTTGTATTTCTGTAGTCTGAGGTCTTTGAGAAGCAAATAATTTCATCATGTCTGGTTTTCTTTCTAACAATGTTTTGAATTCATCTTTTTAATTGAAATCCATCTTTTTTTCATTTATGGTTAGGTTTGGATTTGAAGTGTGTCAAATCAAAAGCCATGGGTTGAGGAATAAAGCTTCTTTAATTGAGGTAACAAGGTAGCAAACTTGTTACCTTGGGGGATGTCCCTCCAGCCAGTTCACAGGGAAAGGTTTTTATACTTTGGAGGGGGGGATGTGTGTGTGAATAGAATGAGGTAGCAAAGCCTGGTCATGAGACCCCAGTGGCTTTTGGGAATCCAGGCAAGGAAAACCTCTTCATTCAGCTGTTTTGCCCTTAATGCCGTGAATCCCACCTGAAGGGGGCAAGGACATTAGAAGCTGTGATCCAGCTAGATTCCTTTACAAGATAAAATTATCTGGGTAGGGGAATTTAGGTGTAGTTCTGCTCAACCTAATCTAGAGTAAATATCTCGAGTATGGATGTAAAAACTTTATTGAAATTCTGATGTTGTTAGGATCATTAAGGGAAAGACAAGTAACATTGGTATTAACAGTTTTCTGTCATTAACAATTATCTGTCACCTTGGGCTGCTCTTGAGTTCCTTTGCTCTTTTAGAACACAATTCCTTTTTTCCTTTCCCATTTCTGGTGACTGCAGAATAGTCTTCTGTTCTTGAATTTTAATTTTCCTTTTTTGAATTTTTCTTATCTCCTCTATATTTGAAGGCATTATCCTGGTCTCTTGCAGAATTTGTCTGGAATTTTTAAATTTAACCAATCAGTAAACTAATTCAGTACCTATTATGTACCATTGTGCTAAACATTGAGGCTCCAAAAAGAGGCAGTCCCTCCTCCCAAGCAACTAATAGTCAAATGGGGGAGACAACATGCCAACAAATACATACAATGTAAGCTGTATACAGGATAAATAGGAAATAATTAAAAGAGGGAAAGCCTTGGAATTAAAATGAGTTAAAAAGGCATCCTGTAGAAGTTAGGATTTTAGTTAAAACTTAAAGGGAGTCAGGAAGGTCATTTTTCAGAGCAGAGGTGAGAGAACATTTTTCTAGAAGTGACCTGTGAATTCTTTCATTTGGCACTTTGTTTTTTATTTTCAGAAATTCTGGGTAATTGTATTAATTTTTGTATTATGGTGTTTAGATGTTTTGATTTGTTGTATTCCTCTGGGAGCACTGTAATCATTAAGTTGTCTGTGCATCCTGCCTTCCAGATCAGTAAATTTTGTGTGGAAATCGTGCTTTCTTTTAACATTGTTGCCTTTTGCTTCTCTTATTTTTATATTGTCCTTCATTTCTGTGTATTTTCATTTCTAATCAATTATTCTCTTTTATTTCTTTGTTGAGACTTGCCAATTTTAATGAAAGTTTTTCTATTCTCCTGATTACTTCTGCTGTGCAGGCCATAAGTTTTCCTTTCAGAAATCTTATTTCTATTTTAAACCATGCAGTATCTCTTCCTCCTGTGATTTAATGCTGTCTTCTCAGTCTGCAGGGTCTTCATCCTTATCAAATGTTAATTCTTTTTCTTTTGTCTCGCAACATTTATTGATAGATGCCTAAACTCTTTTATCCTTTGTTAATATCTTCCCTTTAGGTTTATCTACTTATGCTCTCAAAATCTTTAATTGAATTTTGTTCTTCCTGAAGTCTTTGGTAGTTTCTTTCTTTTTTTTTTTTGCTTTTTGGAGGGCAGTTGGGGTTAAGTAACTTGCCCAAGGTCACATGACTAGTTTTTTTGTGTGTGTATGTTAAGTGTCTGAGGTCAGATCCGAACTCAGGTCCTTCTGACTCCAGGGCTGGAGCTCTACTCACTGTGCCACCTAGCTGCACCAATCTTTGGTAGTTTCATTTCCCCCCCACCCTCCCTTATAGTTCCCTATTGCCCACTTTCTGACTCTTGCCATTTGAGTAGTTTGCCTTCTAGTTGGAGTTGGACGTAAGTGCTATCTCGGTTTCTTCTCATGATTTCATGTTCACACTTTACCTGTCCCAGTTTCCTCCCCAAGTAACTTTTTGTGGGGATAGAAATGGCCTGACTTACATGCAGATTTCCATACAGTCTAACATTCTATCCTAGTTCCCTTTGTTCCTTATGACTGTGGCTGAGTTCTGTTGTGGCCCAGAATGCTTCCATGTTGCTTTTATAGCCTGAGCAAGTTTCTGCCATTTGGATCTTAATGCCCCTGGGAAGAGGTGATATTTGTATGTTGAGTTCAGTTCTGTTGCATGTAAGATGGGAGGGAGGACTGAGTGAGCACATTAAATGTTAGGGAATATTGTTCATTACTTTTTTACATTCTTTTTATACAATTCTTTTGAGTTGTATGTAGACCATGGAGACAGCTGAGATGGCATATCTCTTGTGTATGATTACCGTTTTGGAGATGTTTGAGAAGTTGTGAGCATCTAAGAAAACATTTAGTCTTCATCTTGTTGATCATGTTGTTCCCATCCTTTTCTTTTATGCTTTTTCCTTTCATTGCTCTTCTCTTCTTTATTGTAGGTTCTTAGGCTTTCCTTCCTTTTAACATCCTTCCCCACCTCCATCCACCTCCCAACGTTCCTTGTCTAAGCTGATAGTTTGTTTTGCTTATGTCTAATCCCACCAGAAATCTACTTTTGTTGTTTCCCCTTTCTCCTCCTCCCTTTTCCCTTCTATATACCCATTGGGTCGAATATATTTTTATACCAAACTCTGTGTATATTTATGTGCTTGTATTCTGCCCTTGTTTTGACTAGTTCAAATGAAAGTGATTTTCATGTGATAGCTATTCTTGGACACCTCTTTCACATTCATTTTTTTTCCCTAGTATATCTTCCCTCTGTCGATATCATCCAAACATAACAAAGCTACTCCTAATCCCTCTGTCTCATTTGACTCCCTGTGTCTCATGATGTCAGAGTTCTGAAAGGACTCATATCCCTATTAGAATGTAAGTAGTTCAACCTTTAAAAAAAAGTTCCATCTGATTGTTCACTTATATTTACTTATATATATTTTATCTTGACTCCTATATTTGTATTTCAGAGTTCCCATTCAACTCCAATATTTTCATCAGGAATGCTTGGAAGTCCTGTCTTTCATTGATGGTCCATTTCTTCCCTTGTAGGATAATACTCAGTTTTGCTGGGTAAGTTATTCTTGGTTGCAGATCTATAACATTTGTCTTTTGGAATATCCCATTCCATGATTTTTACTCCTTAATGCTAGTTGGAAAATCTTGTGTGATCCTGATTGTGATTCCTGGGTATCTGAACTATTTCTTTCTAGTTGCCTGTATTATTTTTTCTTTCCTCTGAAAGTTCTGGATTTTGGCATTGACATTGCTGAGAGTTTTCATTTTGATGTTTCAGGATATTATCAGTGTTCTTAATATTTTCATTTTGTCCTCTTATTCTAATGTTTCTGAGTAATTTTCTTTTATGGTTTCTTGACATATATCTGGACTCTTTTTTTCTTTTCATTTTCTTTTGTCATGAATTTCAGGTAGTTCAACAATTCTTAAGTTTCCTCTCCATTAGTTTTCTAGGTCAGTTGTTTTTGGTATGAGTTACTTATATTTTCTTCTATTTATTTTAATCTTTTACCTTTGTTTTTAATATTTCTTGTTATCTCCTATACTCAACTTGTGTTTAGTCTGTTCTAATTTTTAGGGAGTCTGTTCCATGGGTAAGGTTTTAAACTTTTGTGTTTAAGTTGTTATTTCTCTTTTCAAACCTTTCCTCTTAGCTGTCATTTCTTTTCTAATTCTTACCCCTACAGCTAGGTAATGATTAATGCAAGTTCTAATAATGTACAATTTGATTTAGAACAAATTATACATGATACCAGGTCTTATTTAATGTGATCCAAAATTCAGTTAATGTGATCATGCATAGTTGAGGATTTTAACCTGCCACCATTTTGTCAGTCTGTATTTGCCCATCATCTTGTGTCAGTATGATACTCTGTCGTATACCATGTTGCCAAAGTTAGTATTAATTTTTTTAAAGCACCTTTAGCAAAATAGACAAAAGGAAGAAACTGCTAGTATAAAGAAAACACTACTAGTATTAAAAAGAAGAGGCTTGTAAAAATATTCAGACAAAGATTTGGTTGAACAGAATAAACATGGTCATAGTAACTATAAAATAGGATGAGATATTGAAATGCCTGAATCTACAGAATAGAATGTTATAAAACAGGTGAAATGAGAGAAAGGCAAACTTGGACCAGCTTTTTGCGTTTTGCAAATAATTACAATGAATAGAAGTTTGCAGTGATAGGAATAGTGCATATTTTAGCTATATTGCATATTTAGCTATATATATATATAGCTATATGTGTTCTTCTTAGTAGAAATCATCTTAAAAGTTTGGGTTTATTTAAAAAGGCAGTGAAAGAAAATGGAAATGAAATAGTGAAGAAACTTACTGCAAGTGTTGGTTAGATTTCTCATAAAATTGAGTTTAGTTGCATAATGTTAAAATTATTGGAAAGGCAGCTAGTCCCATGGCAAGACTTAGCAGCTAAATACTTGCCAGCTATACTGATAAACAGATTTTTTACATGGATGAAACAAATTTCCTCTGGAAAAGAATGCCTTTCAAAACTTAGAGTTCTGCAAAAGAAAAAACCATCTTGGATTTAAAGTATCTAAGGATTATCTGACACTTGTATTGGGAGGTAATGCAGAAGAGGATTTGAAGTTAAAACCACAGTCTTTGCTTATCAGTCTCAAAATCCTCAAGGTCTGAGAGCCTGCTACAGTCTCATTGATCACAGTGCTTTGAGAGTCAAACAAGAAAGTGTGAGTGACTAAAGCTAGTTTTTAAGATTGATTTTCTGGGGATAAAATGAAAGTGGTAAAGGGAGAATTAGCAGTTGTGCTTTAGCTCCTTCTATCCTCCTCTGTAATGACCTATGAAGTGTATTGCACCAAGCTGTGAGAGCAAAAGCCAAGAAAGAGTCACAGCAAGTTATTTTTCCAGCTCAGGGCAACTAAGGAAGAAAGAGAGGTCTGTAGACACTGGTGTGAGGACTGGCCAGGATCATAGAGCACAGTATGACAGTGGGCTGTTGTGTGGCAGCAGCATTGGGGAACAGCCCAGTGCCCAGGGATAGTAAGGGGACTGAACATTCGGGCGAAAAGAAATCCCAGGGGACCCGTGTACTAGCACTTAGAGCAGGAATGGGTGTCATTTGACAGCTCTGTTGCCATTACCCAGTTCCAGAGTAGAAAAGAGTGGGACTCTGGCTATGTAAGTAACAAAGAACAAGTTCCAGAAGCAGTTGTTTGGATCTAAGGCCAAGAACAGAGGGGGATTTGACTTTTAGCTCCACACATAAACATTATTATTTGTCTTTTGTTTTGAAAAAGACCAGTGACACTACAGGTTCTTGACTTGTGTGTAAATTGGATTTAAGTGAGGGAGAATTGTACAAAATCATCAACCTCACTCTCTCCCTGAATCATCAAAGTTTAGTGTCAAGACAATAATCAAGATGACTGGTGATGGTTCAGGATGCAGTGGATGACCCTGGTGTCTTCAGTGCCTGACCAGACTCTTAAGTGCTGCACAGCTCCTACTTTAGCTACTTTCATGGCAGTTGGAACAAATTTTCCCATCTACCCATTCTGCCAGGGAAAATCTCTACACGATTAGGGTAGACATCCAACTCACCAGCAGGTTTGAGGCCTGTTGATTACCATTAATCTGGTTTAGCCCTTCTGCCAAGGCAGTATTACCAGGCTGTGACTGCTATGCATGCTACAGCTTTTTGGAGCCACAGGTGAGAGTTGGGTGAAGGTGGACACCTAAGGTAGATGAGCAGCCCTGAAAAGGGTTTGTCAAGCCTTGTCTGAGTATTCCATAGTCTTCTCTGAGTATCCCATATACTTAAATAAATCTATAGTGGAATGAACCAGGGCAGGAAAACAAAACCAAGCAGAAATCTGCCGTTCAGTTGTGTGGAACCCACAGAACCTTCCAGTGGGCTAACTGTGACTGAGTCTAGCAACATTCTATAGAAATTCAACCACACACAAGCCAAAAACTCAAACTGGGTCAGGAGTTGCAGAGCTCAGAGCAGGATGGCAGTGGATCACTCTCCAGATCATACCACTTTGAAAGTACTGAAAACTTAGCCTGTGGACTGACCTGTGAAAGCATGAGAATGACAAGAGATGGAAGCTCATGCTGGACATCCTCTCCATTGGTTAACAGAATGCCCACCACTAACAGAAAATCTAAAATTAATTAGTAGGCTGGAAAAATGAAAAAGCACAAGACACAGACATAGAAGACAATCACTTTAAAAACAACAAAGAAAAATGCAAATTGTGTACAAGACCATTAAGAATTCCTAGAGGAAGCACTGGCCCTGGAGCCAGGAGGACCTGAATTCAGATCTAGCCTCAGACACTTAACACAAAAAACTAGCTGTGCAACATTGGGCAAGTCACTTAATTGTCCTACCTTCCCCACTCCAAAAAGCAAAAAGCAAAAAAAAAATTTCCTAGAGGAGAGGCAGCTAGGTGGCCCAGTGAATAGAGCACTGGCCCTGGAGTCAGGAGGACCCAAGTTCAAATTTTACCTCAGACACTTCACACTTACTAGCTGTGTGACCTTGGGCAAATCACTTAACCCTGATTGCCCTGCCTTCCCCCCTCCAAAAAGGAAAAAAAAAATCCTAGAGGAAAATTTTTAAATCAAATATGATTATTAGAGGAGAATCAATGCTTTTGAAGTGTGGTGCTGGAGTAGACTTTTGAGAGTCTCTTGGGCATCAAGGAGATCAAATCAATCAATACTTAAAAGATTTTAATTCAGACTATTTTTTGGAAGGACAAATACTGAAGCTGAAACTTAAATACTATGGCCACATAATGAGAAAACAGGACTTATTGGAAAAGATGGGAAAAATTTAAGGCAAAAGGAGAAAGGGACAGCAGAGGATGAGATGGATAGGTAATGTCATGGAAGCAATGAACATGAGCTTGGACAGACTTTGGGAAATAGTGGAGGATAGAAGGGCCTGACATGTCCAGGGGGTCACAAAAGGTTAGGATGTGACTAAACAACAAAGAGGATAAATTGGGGAAAAAGATGAGAGCTATGCAAGAAAGTTGTGAAAAGAAAATTAACAACTTGGTTAAAGTGGTACAAAAATATTGAGGAAAATCAAACCATAAATGTTAGAATTTGCTGAATAGCAAAAGAGATACAAAACCTCAGTGTAAAGAAAATAGGCCTAATTAAAAGAGATAATCAGAGAAACTATATTTTGCTAAAAGATGCCATTGGCAAAGAATTAATACCAGACGTTGCATATGCACCAAATGACATTGGACCCAAATTCTTGAGGAAAAAATAAAATGAGTTACAGTAAGTTGACAGCAAAACTGTGATAGCGGGACCTCAGTTTGCCCCTCATACTGAGATAAATTTAACCATAGGATAAACAGAAAAGGAGTTAAGGAGATAACAAGAATTTTATAATAGACCTTTGGAGAATATTGAATAGAATAGAAGGAAGTATGCATTTTTTTCAGTTATGCATGACACTTTAACAAAAAATGCCCACAAATGTGCAGAACAACATAGATTAAAAATTAATTGAAAACTAAATAACCTACACCTAAAGAATGAGTGGATTAAAAAACATAGAGGAGAAGTAATAATTTCATGAAAGATGACAACAGTTGAGATAACATACCAGAATTTATGGAATACAGCCAAAGCAACACTTAGGTGAAAATTTATATCTCTTAATGCATACATCAATAAAAAAAAGAGCATATCAGCAAACTGGACATGCAACTAATAAAATTGAAAGTTGGTTGTTTTTTTTAAACCACCATTGAACTAATAAAGAAAACTAGGAGCTGATTTTTTGAAAAAACAAGTAAAATAGATAAGCATTGATTAATTTGGTTTTTTTGTTTTGTTTTGTTTTAAGCAATTGGGGTTAAGTAACTTGCTCAAGGGTACACTGCCAGTTATTTTGTCTGGGTGCCAAATATCTGAGGCCGAAACCAATGCCGGGGCTAGCACTCTTATTCAGTGTGCCACCTGGCCGCCCCAGTTAATTTGTTTTAAAAAAGAAGAAATGGAGGTAGCCAGGTGGCACAGTGAATAGAACACCAGCCCTGGAGTCAGGAGGACCTGAGTTCAAATGTGACCCCAGATACTTGTAACACTTACTAGCTGTTTGATTTTGGGCAAGTCACTTAACCCCAATTGCCTTGCCTTCCTCCTCCAAAAAAAAAGAAAAAGAAGAAATGGGGGTGTAGCCAAGATGGTAGAATAAAAGCTCAGGACTCTCCCTTCCAAATCCCTTTAAAAATTACTCTAAAATTCTAGAGCAGCAGAACCCATAAAAAGACAGTAAAACAAATTTCCAGCCCAAGACCCTCTGAAAGGTCAATAGGAAAGGTCTATTACACCAGGCTAAGCAGAGGCCACGCTAGTGCAGACTGGGCCCCAGCAAATCCAGAGCAGGCCCTAGGGGATTGAAACACTGGCAGCAGTGGCAGATTCTAGACTTCATAGCTCACAGACACCAAAGACAACTTAGAAGGTCAACAAGAAAGGTCTCTCAGAGCTGGGTGAGAGAGAAGCAAAGTTCAGTGCAAGCCACACTAGCACATCCCTGGCCCCAGCAAACCAGGAGCTGGCCTTGGGAGTGACTGAATCAGCAGTGGTAGCAGCAGTGGCTGCTTCCAGAGTTCTCAGCCCACAGAGGGTAAGTCAGAAGGAGATTACAGGGGTCTCTTTGCTAACACTGAGGCAGGATTCTGTTGCTTTGCCCATACTTGGATCTGGGTCATAGTCCAGGGTGGCCATCCTAGGGCGAGGAAGAGCGCTAGCATAGCAGAGTTTGTAGCAACAGTAGAGGGAGGACCCTCCCCATATATGGTTCCAGGGCAGAAAAGAATGCTTGTGGTCATTCACAGACCAGAGCATAGTCCAGGAGAGGAGTAAACACCTTTCCTTAGATCATACCACCTTGGAAGAACTGAAAACTTACAGGTCCCTAAAAGTATCTCTGAAAACAGCTGCTTTCTACAAAACCCCCGAAGCTTGGGACAGTATGTCCTCCACATGGGAAGCAGAGCCCTCTTTTAACAAAGTTAAAAAGTAAAATGATAGGCTGGGAAAATTAACAAACAAAAGAAAAAAAAACTGACTATAGAAACTCACTTTGATGACAAGAAAGATCATGCTTAGAAGAAGACAACAAAGTCAAAGCTCCTACATCCAAAATTTCTAAGAAAAATATGAATTGGTCTTAGGCCATGGAAGAACTCAAAAAGGATTTTGAAACTCAAGAGAAGTAGAGGAAAAATTGGGAAGAGAAATGAGAGTGATGCAAGAAAATAATGAAAAATGAGTCAGCAGTTTGGTAAAGGAAACACACACACACACACACAAAACCTGAAGAAAATAACACTTTAAAAAATAGACTAGACCAAATGGCACAAAGAGGTCCAAGAAACCAATGAGGTGAAAAATGCCTTAAAGACCAGAATTGGTCAAATGGAAAAGGAGGTCCAAAAGCTCACTGAAGAAAATAATTCCTTAAAAATTAGGATGGAGCAAATGGAAGCTAATGATTTAATGTGAAATCAAGAAATTATAAAACAAAACTAAAAAAAGAATGAAAATAGAAGACAATGTGAAATATCTCATTGGAAAAACAACTGACCCAGAAAATAGATCCAGGAGAGATAATTTAAAAATTATTGGGCTATCTGAAAGCCAGGATCAGAAAAGGAGCCTAGATATCACCTTTTAAGAAATTATCACTAGCTTTGTGACCCTGGGCAACTCACTTAATCCTGTTTGCAACAGCTTAATTTCCTTATCCAAAAAAAGAGCTGGAGTAGGAAATAAAAAACCATTCCAGTATCTTTGCCAAGAAAACCCCAAATGGGATCACAAAGAGTTGACAGTGCCTAAAAAACAACTGAAGAAAGAAGCGCCATTCTCTAGTTGATAAATTGTTATTGGATATGTTTTTAGAGGAAGAAATCAAGGCTATCAATAGTTATGTGAAAAAATATTCTAAATAATTAGAGAAATGCACATTAAAAACAACTTGGAAGTGTCATCTTATATCCATCCAGTTGGCTAAGATGATAGAAAAGGAAATTGACATGATGGAGGAGATGTGGGAAAATAATTCTATATGGTAATGTGCTGTTGGTAGAGCTGCGTAGTGCAGCTATTCTGGAAAGCAATTTGAAACTGCCCAAAAAGCTATTAGACCATGCATACATTTTGCTTTAGGTCTGTACCTCAAATAGACGAAAGAAAAAAAGTAAAAGGATTCATGTACAAAAAATATTTATAGCAGTTCTTTGTGGTGACAGAGAATTGGAAACTAAGGAAATGTCCATCAATTGGGGAATGCTTGAACAAGTTATGGCATATATGTGTGATGGGATACTATTGTGCTATAAGAAAGATGAAAGGAATGGCTTCATAAAACCCTAGGAAGACTCATGAATCGATTAGAAGTGAAGTGAGCAGAAGCGAGAAAAAAATTTACACAGTAACAGCAATGCAGGTGGTACAATGGATAAAGTGCCAGATCTGGAATCAGAAGATCTAAGTTCAAATTTTACCTCAGACACCAGTTTTTTGACCCTGGGCAAGTCACTTAAACTTTTTTTTTGCCTCGGTTTCCTCATCTCTAAAATGAAGATAATAATAGCATTTCCCTCCCAGAGTTGCATCACATTAAATAATTGTAAAGCACTTTGCATGGTGTCTACCACATGAAAGTACTTAATAAATGTTAGCTATCGTTATTATATTGTAAAGATAATCAACTGGGGAAGACTTAGTAATTGATCAACACAGTAACCTACCAAAGTCCCAAAGGATTGATGATGAAAAATGTTATTCACCTCTGGATAGAGAACTGATATACTACGTTGTTGCAATTTTTTCCCTCCCTCTTGTGTTTTTTTTTTCCCCCAGAACATGACTAATGTACTTTGTTTTATGTGACCTCGTGTTTCTCACACAAATATCAGGGTGGGGGGAAGTGATGGGAGGAAGGAGAGAATCTGGAACTAAAAATAAAATTATATGGGGAAAGAGGTCTGATTTTCGCGTTATTTTAGCCTAGCTGTTCATTAATATTCCAGCTCAACAGTATCGCTTTTAAAGCATTACTGATTTTAAATAAAGTCTCAGGGCATCCAGCTATACTTGGTTTATTATGTAAGAATGGGAGCGTGCAACCTCTTTGAGATATATACACCCATCATTGTACATATGCCCAGAGTCTCATCTGGTCAAATCATACAACTCTTCTCAAAGTGAGCCCCAAAACAAAATCTCACATCAGGGTATATATAGCCTTCTCCTGGCTCAGAGAATGTCACAACCTTCTTGACCCACTGCCTAATCACACAGCACCAAGTTGAGGGCATTCCTGAAAAGCAAACCTCCTGCCACAGGCTCCATGTGACCTCATTCAGCCTATTAGGAGGCAGAGTATATTTTCAAATCAAGGAAGTTTCTCAGAGTCACTTAAGCCTATAAAAGGGCCTTGGGGTAGGAAAGAACTTAAATTCCCATTCCCATAACTACATCTCTGATTCCCTCCTTTCCTCCCTCCCTCTCCTCTCATTTTTTTTTCCTTCTTACCCAGATTTTTGGTTCTCTTGGGGACCAAGTTTTGTTTTCTTTTTTCTTTTTAATTTAATTTATTTTTAGTTTTCAACATTCACTTTTGTAAGATTTTGAGTTTTAAATTTTTTCCCCTTTCTTCCCTTTCCCCCTCCCCAAGATGGCATGCAATCTGATATAAGCTATACATGTACAGTCGTATTAAACATTTCCACATTAGTCATGTTGTAAAAAGAATTAGAACCAAAGGGAAAAACCACGAGAAAGAAAAATCAGAGAGAAAAAAAAAAGAAAAAGAAATAGTACATTTCAATCTGCATTCAGATTCCATAGTTCTTTCTCTGGATTTGGAGATCATTTTTTCATCATGAGCCTTTTGGAGTTGTCTTAGATCATTGCATTGTTGAGAAGAGCTTAGTCTATCAAAGTTGGTCATCACACAGCGTTGCTGTTTTCCTGTTTGGAGAAGCCAGTGATTCTTAAATAGTCTCTCCTCAATTTGTTTCCAAGATCAGTTTTTCATATGAGATACCTTTTATTTTCTTTTTTTTCCATTCATTTTAGCTTTCTTAAATATTTCTTGCTGTTTCATGAAGTCGTCAGCTTCTTTTTGAGCCATTCCAATTTTTAAATTGGGTTACTTGGGTAAGATTTTATGCCTTTTACACTAAGCTTTTTAAATTCTCAATTCAAGCCTTTTCTCCAAAGTTCTTTCTACCCCCTCTTCCCCCCATTTCTCTCCTCTGGGACTCTAATTTCATTTATAATACCATTTTAAAAATCTTTCTTTTTACAGTCTTTGGAAATTTTTTTTTTCTAGGTGTGTTTGGTGGGAGTCTGTGGACCCATAATAGTTCTTTATTGTGGGGGTATTTTGTTTATTCATTCAGTCATCCTTACTTCCCAAATAAGGGATTTGAGAGAGCCTGGCCAAGCTCTCCTTCTGGAGGGAGTATAAGGGCCTTGTCTGGTCTTATTTTCTATTTTCCAGGGTGTTTTTGCTCCTTTCTCCAGGTGTTGAGTGCTGTGTCCTTCAAGGTCTTTGGGGCAGCCCAGATCAGGGAGTTGTAAGGGTCTGGGCTAGGGTGAAGTCTAGTCATTGTTCTGTTGAACTAAACTTTGCAAGACTCTGACTCTGGTTTTGGACCGGGCCATACAGCTATGGGATTTGCCTAGTTGGAGCTCCAGTAAACTTCCGCCCCTAGACCCCATCTACTTGCCTGAAGGTTCTTCAGCTTCAGAGCAGTAGAATCTTAGGCTTCCCTTAGAGCTCCCTGGCCTACTCATTCACCTGCAGACCTCAGTCCTGTCTAAGGGTTGTGTATACAGCCTCACTTTGGAGTTAGTGCTACACAATTAATCCTCAGTTCTGTTCCTGCTCCTTATCTATGATGCAGTTTCAGGTTAGGTGTGAGCTGGATTCCCTACAAGAATGACTAATCCTTATCTTGGAATATAACCATAGGTCAGTCTTGAGCCTAGAGTCAGATCTTTTCTTCTTCCTCTTTTTTTTTTTTTTTTTTGGTTAAAGTTAAAAACATGCTTTAATCTGACTCGAGTTAATCAGTTCTTTTTTTGGAGGTGAATACCATTTTTCATCATGGGTTTTCTGGAATTGTCTTGGATCATTGTCTCGATCAAAGTAATTAAGTCTTTCACAGTTGATAATCATTACAATATTGCTGTTACTGTGTACAACATTCTCCTGATTCTGCTCACTTAACTTTGTATCAGTTCATGTAAGACTTCCCAGGTTGTTCTTATCCTTTCTTATAGCATAATAGCAAAAAAAAATCCATCACAATTATATGCCATCTAGTGAATTCGGCTCTCATTCAGAATCAGATGGAATTTAGAGTCCTTATCCTTTCTGTTTCTCTCAAGATGCTTTCTAACAGCAACAGCTTTCTTGATCAAGTGATAAAGATCTTCAGACAGATCAGGGGCTTTAGAATTCTCAAAATTTTGTTGCCAGTTACAAAGCATACTTGTGCCACGCCATGAGAATCCCTCAGGATCACACTGATCTGGGAGGGCGTCAGGCCCTTCTTGGCCAGCTTGTAGATCTGCTCCTTCACGTCGTCAAAGGTGAGCTTCAGCCACGTGGGCACGCTGCGGCGGTATGGCAAAGCCGACTGGGACAGACCCTTTCTGGGAGCGTGCATATGACCCACGATGGCGACGAGCAGGCAGTGAAAGAGTAACACATTTAGTTTTGAGAAAATCATCATTAAGGGGGTTAAGTGACTTGCCCAAGGTCACACCTAGTAAGTTTTTGAGTGTCTGAGGCCAGATTTATGTTCTTGAAATTTTTGTTTAATACAAAACGTTAGGGTTAGTGTTTTCCCCAAATGAATCAACAATAGTCTTTGGGAACGTATGTGGTAAGAATTCCATGTAAATTAATATACTTTAAAAATATTGCCTAGTTAAAACCTTATAGGAATAGTACAAACTTTTAGCATTTGAACATTTCATCAGAGAGACAATTTTGGAAGTCCAAATGTGACTGTGAATTAATAATCACTAAATGTTGCAAACAACAAATTTGAATGAGTCTTACTGTCTCCTACAAATGAAGAAGAATGGCACTTTTTTTCTGGGTGAAGAGCATCATCTCATGAAGATTTTACAAAATGCACATTGTAGAAGTGTGGTGTGAAAATGCCCATGGTAGTTTAAGTTTAAAATATGAATGCAGAGTAAAAGCGGCCACAATGCACACAATACTCTTCTTCCCAAAATGGGGAACAATGTGGATTGAGGTAGGTGAGAAAATGAGAGAGATCTCCCTGCCTTATTCTGTTCCTACTTTTTTTTTTTTGGCATCTCATTTCTACAAAGATTAAAAAAAAAAAAAACAATGAATTTAAAATGTTTCAACAACCAATAATTCTAAAGAGAGATGCAGTATTTTGGTACTAGGATTTTGACCCAGTATTTAATGAAGATGTTTTAAACAGAACCTAAGACATTTGCAAAAAGCATCCCATTCATTTCAACCTATGCCAGTCAGAATTTGTACTCCAGTTAGAGTACAAGTTCCCTTGAGCTTATGTTTTTAAAGAACCGTAAGCCCAAAGCATCTTATTAAACAGAATATTTAAGTAATTCATGTATATCTGTAGAAACACATGAGGTTTCAGGAGTAAGTGTAGTGAACATCAGCATCTAGTTCTTTGTGTTACACTTGATCACGGAGTTGAGCCAAGTCTCTGTGATAGTTTATCCTGTTCTGTTGAAATGAACTTGTACCAGCAGAACTAATCTGACCCTGTGTAGGCTCTGTGTTGAGATCAGGGTCTGCTTCACTTGCTGTTTCTTGAAGGAAGTTGTCAGTGTTGTAGTGCTGCTTCTAATGTCTTCCATTTGTTGCGTTTGAACATCTAATGTTTCAGACTGGTCTTCAGATTTCTTCATTAAGGCATCTTTTGATTCATGCATGTTCTTCAATGTAGCAGCCACAGATGTGACTACACTTGCTCATTGTCACAGCCATTTGATTTCTAGCTGCCACAGGGCAGTCATTCTCAAAAATTAATTGCTTGGTTTTTCTGGCAGATTGCATTTTCAGCATATATTCATGCAACTTCTGTATTGCCCTTCTGAATGGCCTTTTTAATTTTGGGCTTTTCAGCTTTTTACATATTGCATTTTAGGGTATTCTTATTAAGCAAACTTGAGATTAAATAGGTGTTTTTCCATGTGTGACATGGTCCTAACACTTCTTTGGGGGTGGGGTAGTGGTAGTGGTAGGTGTCTATGGAGAACTGGAGCTGCACAGGTTGTGGGTTGCAAATAGCACAGCTCCTGCACTTGCACTTGCCCAGAGCCAGCTGTTCTGCTTTTTTCTTATTTAACTCCCTTAATTCCCCTTGAAGACATTAAAGTTCTGAAGGGAAATTTATTTCATATACATTCCTAGTGTTTTGGCAATAGTTTATAACTTTTTCAGTCAGTTCCCCAGTGGCTCTTTGCCTTTGAACATTTCCTTATTGGAATATAGTTGTGTCTTAGGCTGTGTGACCACTCAAAATGACCAGAATTTGAAAGTTTAAATATTTAATGAAAATAGCAAGTAGCAGTTTCCTACCCACTTTTTCTGCATACTTTTATTACTGTCCACGAGTTGGTACAGTGCCCAGAATACTGGGCCTGGAGTCAGAAAAACTTGAGTTCAAATTCAGCCTCAAACATTTCCTAGCTGTGTGACCCAGGGAAGCTAATCTCTGTCTACCTTAATTTCCTTAACTGTAAAATGGGGGAAATATTATTTTTTCTTTGGTTGGTAGTGTTTTTCTGAGTGCCTTGGTGGTAATAACATTTATTAGAGCACTTTAGGGTTTTTTCAGGCCCAACCTCAGAATAACCCAATTTTTTAAGTACTGACAGGTTAGTTTGTACATTATCAGCCTTATATTTATCAAAGCCTTTAGATATTAATAGTCTTTTCTTTAGCGACTAATTCGTAATATTTTTTTTCTTCTTCCCTTTTTTATGTCTAATACACCAATAAAGTTTTTTTTGGATCCTTTTTGCAGTCTAGTGACATCTATTAAACCTTTCTCAGAATGTTTTTATTTCTTTAAGGAACACTTTATAATGGAATCTATACAAGTTTTTTGTGTGTTTTAGGAGGTAAAAGGTTTTAGTGTATCCCTTTTGTATATGATGATTGCTTTTGGTTTTAAATAGATGCTTTTTATGATATTAGAAAAGGTTCTTCTATACCTATACTTTGTAGGGTTTTTATCATATTTCAGTTTTTAATATTAATTATATTATTTTCCTAATTTTTTTTTGGTTTGCGTTTTGGAGAGGGGGAAGGCAGGCCAATTGGGGTCAGGTGACTTGCCCAAGGTCACACAGCTAGTAAGTGTTAAGTGTCTGAGGCGAGATTTGAACTCAGGTCCTCCTGACTCCAGGGCCGGTACTCTATTCACTGTGCCACCTAGCCACCCCTTGTTTTCTTAATGTTGAACCATCTTGCATCACTATTATAAATCCTGCTTGATCATAATGAATAATTTCTTGGCTGAAATCACTGTAGTCTGTTTTATAGGATTTTGTTTAAAATTTTTGAGTCAGTGTTCATTAATGATATTCCATAGTTTAGTTTTCAGAATGTGTTTAAATATGTAAAATAAAATATATATGATTATAAAGCAAACCAATTATATTGAAATAAAAAAAAATTTAAGTGCATGAACCTCAGGTTATTCCTCTTTTACTTGTATTTTCAGTAGAGTGAGCAAGATGAAAAATATCAAACTGGCAAAAGGAAAACATTTGAGTATGTTAAATAAGAAAGGATCAGTCTGGGATTATGTGAAAGCTAAGCTAAATAAATAGGCTATCTACAATACTGGGATTTGCATTTGTAATACATTTGAAATCCATTTGTATTTGTTCGTGGGTCAAACAGGGAACTATAGGTCTGTTAATATGCTGAACAAAGAAAATATAGCTATATATACATATATAGCATGTTTTATGATTTTGAGTAAAGTAGCACCTAAAGCACAAGTAGAAGATTTACTTACAGAAGTTTTTCAGGGAAGTCAGTTGTGCTTAGATTAGTCATTAGGGAGAGAACTGAGATCCGTAACAACTTCAGAGTTTAGAACATAAGACTGTCTTACTATCTGGAATGAAAAACATCAATAAAAATACATTTAGTTTTCCTTATTCCCTCTATTGAAAGGTGTTTAAGTCTAGTAGTATCCAAATCCCATCAAATTTCTGTAATGAAATATGAGAGTGGAAGGGAAGAGCCTTGCAAGGTTTAATGACTAGGACTTGGACAATGGAAAACAGGTGTGGGTTCACAAATATCCAAGAGATTATCATTCAGTGTCTCAGACTAAAAAGGAAATTACAGTAATTCTTTCCAGAGCCATGTTGACTTGTTCTGAATTTTCTCCATAGTTACCCTGCCAGTCCCTTAGAAAGCATTCCTTGGAAGCTGTTCAGAGAAATTTTGATTAGTTAACAAAACTTCTGTTATTAAAGTGATTGATACTTTACCTCTTTCCCTACCCCATGTTATACTTTATATTTACTTAGATAGCCCAAGCTACAATGCATTTGGGAAATCTGTCAACTGAATCTTTTTTTAAAAAATTACCTCATACTTTGTAAACATAAAGCTAAATAAATGAGTGGGTATTTCTTTGTGGGGCAGCTGGGAGGTGCTAGGTCTGGAGTCAGGAAGACATTTTCCTGAGTTCAAATCTGGTCTCAGATATTTAATAGCAGCATGACTCTGGGCAAGTCACTTAATGCCTGTTTGCTTCAGTTCCTTTTATGTAAATGAGCTACAGAAGGAAATGGCAAACCACTCTAGTATATTGCCAAGAAAACCTCAGATGGAGTTACGAAGAGTCAAACATGACTGAAAAACAACTGAACATAATTTCTTTTTGCAGTAGGTATTTGATTCTCCACATGGTCTTAGATACTACACTAATGTCAGTCTAAGAGTCTATGACAGAAAAACATCACACAATTTTAGAGCTTGAATAGATTTTAGAGATCATTTAGTTCCACCCCCTCTTTTTAAAGATGAACTAGTTCAGTGCTTGCTTACCCTAAGAGGCTAGAGTCTAGAATTAGGGGTTCTCAATCCAAGCATACCTTCAGGATGTATGAGAAACTTGTCAGTTCTGGGCACTGTGCCACCTCGTTGACAGTAATGAAAGTATACAGAAAAAAACTGGGTAGGAAACTGCTACCTGCTCTTTTCATTAAATGTTTAATTTTTCTTTAAGAAGTTAGGAGAAAGGGAAGGAAGGAAATTAATAAGCATTTTTATAGTTCCTCCTATGTGGCACAGGAACTATGGGAAGTGCTATACAAATACTATGTCATTTGATTCTCACAACAACCTTTGAGTTAGGTGCTATTATTGTTTCCGTTTTACATTGGAGGAAACTGAAGCAAACAGGTTAAGTGACTTGCCTAGGATAGTCACACAGCTAGTAAGCATCTGAGGATGGACTTGAACACGTATCTTCCTGACTCCAGGCCCAGTGCTCTGTCCAGTGGCACCTAGTTGCCTGAAAAATTCATCTCTTTATTTCTTATGTGCATATGCATTGTATAATATATTTCATGTTAAATTGGGAATATGGGAAGGTTTGTTAAAAGCTAAAGAGTGTGTCAGTGAATAAATGTTTATTAAGTGCCTGGCACCATGCTACATTCTGGGGATACAAAGAAGGCAAAGAAGAGTTCTTGCTCATAAGGAGTTCACAGTCAAATGGGAGAGACAACATATAAACAACTATTTACATAGAGGATAAATTGGAAATAATCAAAACAGTAAAGGCACTAGAATTAAGGGGTTAGGAAAGATTTCCTGTAGAAGTTTTGACTTTATCTGGAAGTTGAAGGAAATCAGGGAAGACAGGAGCCGAGGAGGAGGAAGGAGAGCACTTCAGGTTTGGAAACAGCCAAAAATTCATGGAGTTAAGGGGCTGTCAGGTGGCATAGAGGATAAAGCACAGGCCCTGGAGTCAGGAAGATTTGAATTCAAATCAGACCTCAGACACTTAGTAGCTATATGACCCCTGGGCATGTCACTTAAACCTGATTTCCCTCCCACCCCTGCCCCTGGAAAAAAAAATGTGTGGAGTATAGGAGATGGGATGTCTTGTTCAAGGAACAGCAAGGAGGCCAGTGTCACTGGATTGCAGAGTATGTAGGGTTATGTAGGGTATGGAAAGACTGGTGGAAGGAGGAGGTTAAGGGCTTTTAACATTAAACAGTAATTTGTATTTGATCCTGGAAGTGATCAGGAATCGGTGCAGTTGTTGAATGGGGGGGTGGGAGGGGCAGGGGTCTGGGTCTGGGTGAGGGTGAGGTAACCATAACATGGTCAGACCATTATTTTAAGATCACTGGCAGCTGAGCAGAGGATGAGCAGGAGTGAGGAGAGACTAGTTCAAGTGTGAGGTGATAAGTACCTATATAGAGCTGTGGCAGTGTTAGACTGGAGGCATGGAGGATGCGTATGAGAGATATTATAAACGCAAAAATCCATAGACTTTGACAACAGATTTTATATGGGGGACGGTAAGAATGTCAGGGATGACACCCGGGTTCTGAACCTGGGTGACTGGGAAGATGGTTGTAAGGAGGCCTAGATAGGTAAAGTAAATGTTACTGCTAAGATAATGAGATTCCAGAAACATGCAGTGAATTTGCTGGCTATTTGACATTTCCCATAATTTTCCTAAGAAGCACAAAGATCGTGAGTATATATGTGGCACTCTTATTCTCTTCCTTGCTCTAATAAGTTGCTCCTTTGCCTTTCAGCCTACCCCATCCTTCTGCTCTGCTTTAGTTTTACTAACAATCACTCAGGAACAAAACAGGAAAATTTTAAATTATGCTGCCTCGCAGGCACATTGCTGTTCATGCACTCTGTATCCCAGCCAAACTGGTCTATATGCTATTCCCCCGACAACATTCCATCTCCTTTTCCTGTACCTTTGCACAGGCTGTTCCCCGTGTTTGAAAAGCACTCATTCCTCACTTACACCTTTTAGAAGTACTAGTATCCTTCAAGGCTATCCTCATGGACTACCTTCTGAGGAAGCCTCTCTTAATCCTTTTACTTATTAATACCTCCCTCCCACCTTCTCATATTGTCATGTACATATTTATGTTTATATGTTGTAACCTATGTTCCAGTAGACATAAATTCTGAGAGCTGGAATTGTTTTTGTTTCAACTTTGTATCCTTATCACCTGTGAAAGTATCTTGTACATAGTAAACATTAAATAAATGATTACTGGATTGGTTTGAATTAATTGCTACCAGGTTATGATATTTTGTGGGTATGCTTCTTTTTCATGTTTAAAAATTTTTATTAGAAAAATGAACAGAACATTTAATAAGTCAATTCAAATCCCTCCCAAGTCAAGGTAACAAAACCCCTACAACATGAACTTCCCTCCTCTTTCTCTAAAACGTAGGTAAAAGGCAGAAGTTCTAAGCTTCCTGAGTGCCTGTAAGGATTTTATCCTTACACCTGTCAATTCAGTAGCTTTCTTAAGGATTATAAAGGTCCCGTGTCAGTTTCTCCACTGGCAAACTGCATTTTCTCTCTTCAAACAGTTACATTGCTCTCCCTAAGGAATGAAATCTGAAGACTACAGTCTTTGAATTATGAGGCTGTAGTCTTGCCATGTTGAATAAGCTTATTCACTCTCAATTACATAGAATTTTTAGCAGCTGTCTTCAAAGGCATAAGAAAAAAAGACTTAAGAGGAATCCTGAGCAGGTGGATTCTGATTTTCAGGCTCTGGAGGGGGAGCTGGTCAGTCAGGAGCTCATGAATTGTGTGCTCTATCTGTGGCCTGAAGACATGGTTTAGTATTGGACCTGTGAAATAATTCAGTTCGAGCATTCCTGACTCAACCACACTCTTTGTCTCAGCCCATTTCTCAGCTGGTTTTTGTTCATTGCTGGCCTCCATTCCTGCTTGTCCAGATGAGTTGACACAAACTTGTCTACTTTCTTTCTTAGATTTTGGAGTGGGATGAGCTATGAGTCCCCAGGCAGCAGCAATGCAGGCTGGGCCTTAGCCACTGGCACCACCACAACCTTCCCTCAGCCAGGGCCTGAGGGGGGTGACCACTTGTTACTGGGGCCAGGCAGCAGGGACAGCCTGAAATACCTGATGTGCTTTATTTTTGACATCTTGAGACAAAAGCTGCAGAGTTTGTGTGAGTTCAGTACAACCTAGGGACTTTATATGCATGACCAGGCTCCCTAGATCCATTAATCCTAGCCATTTGATAACTAAGCTTCCATGGTTTCCAAGAATGGAGCATAAAGGCTCTGATCATTTGATTCTTTTCCTCCGTTCTATGCCTAGCAAACTCCCATATCTTGTTCTCTTTAACTCTGTGATTCAGTTATCATCTGCTCAAATGAAAATTCTTTCCCATCATAATTCTTTCTATATGTTGTCTGTCCACTTCAGTGATGCCCCTGCACAATTTTCCTCTGATCTCCCATTTCATTGTGTCTCTTGGAATCCCACTCTCCTGTTATACTCGCTTTCATCCAAGACCTCAGTCTCATACTCTTTCCATTTTCTTATGTTTCAAAAAATCTGATCATTCGAGTAAGACACTGCTCTGCCCCTCTCCTGTACAAGTTGCTCCTTTTCCTATTTTACCCAGCACACTGGACCAGAAAGAGGAGTTGCTGACCTGCTCCTTCTTCCCCACTGTGGGTTCTGGACTTGCCCTTGGCTTTCATTACTCTGCAACCTCTTTTTCCTTTGCATTTGTCTTTTATCTGTCTGATGTCCAGATTTCATTTTGTACTATACCTGCCTCCAGAACACTCTTGTCCTTCTCCAAGAGTTTAGGAATTCAGTTTTCCTTTCCACCTCTGCCTTAATACTTTGGAATTTATTTCAGTATGAATGTAATGTTCCCTCAAACACCCTGGCTTCCTGAGTCATTAGTCTTATCAACTTTCATGACCTTAGATAACCCACAGGGTTATGGGCATACTTTCTATCTTCCATATGTTATCTTCATAAGCTTAAAATGTGAAGTTCTCCTTTCTGATTATAATCTCCTAGCTTTCCATTTTTCCATCTGTTCCAGTCTTTCCATACTTTTTCTTCACCTTTGTCATAAGCTCTTTTCTCTTTATCTCTCTGTATTCTTAATCCATTAAACTATTCTCTGGACTCACTTTCTTCTTTTCATGATCTAAAATCTGTTCATCTATACCATGCCTTTCACCCTTGAATCTTTTTCCCCCTTGAACTATCACACTTTATAATCCTCATCCCTGGACCTTCTACAGTTACCACCTTTGTAGTTAGTTCTCTGTTGTTCAATGCTAAGTGGGAGAATTTAGGCAACCTTGTTATTAACCCATTGTAAATTAATATTTTCTAATCTTAAGTGAGTCTTCATTGCTGATTGCAATTCTGTCGTTTTTTTTTTCCTGGTTGACTCTGTTAGGACCAACATCTATATAATCTAGACTAGTTTTTCCCTAAAAAAAAGGAAAACAATCCTTTTTTGAGACTCAGTTAGTTGATTCAGAGGATTAAGATTCAACTGTTCATTTAGCTTCCTGCTCATGTAGTAAAGGATAAAGACTTTTAAAAAAAAATCATATTTGGCAAGTAAGAGAGAATATCCATAATTTTGGTGCACGTAGTTTCTGTTGAGGTCGGAAGCCAGATTGTGGTGGGTTAAGTGAGTGAGAGGAAAGAAAGTTAAAGTTTTTTTCTAGGAATTTGGCTGAGGAAGTATGGAGAGATGTAGGAAGATTGCTTGAGGAGATGGTAGGGTTTTGTGAAGATTTTCTAAGGAAGGGGGAGGATTTCAGCACCAGGGAAGATAAAGAGATTGAAGATTAGAGAGAAGGTATGATTATGGAGGTGGCCTTCTGGAGAAGGGAGGATTCTGGCATAAAGGCATATGTAGAAGGGTTGGCCAAGGAGAAGGGTGAGTGAGGGGGATAAAATCTAGGGGGTTTATAATGAAGAGAAGGGGACAGTAAAAAAAGAAATACGATTGCAAATGAGGAAGTAGGAGGCAGGGAGTATTATTCAAGCTTTGAGGAGAGTAGAGAAGGTTTGGAATAGTTTCTGTGGAGTGAAATAAGGAATCAGAGGGAATTGAAAAATCCCCTTGCTTGAAGTGAAGACCAGATGAGGCTAAATAACGTAAATTTGAAGTGAACCCAGTCAGCATAGCTGTGTGACTTCTAGCTCTGTGCAGCAATATCTGAGTAGGAGCAGAGAAGGCAGGTGATGGAAGTTAAGGGACTAATTTAGGTGCAATTTGGCAAGTAATGAGAGGTGATAGGATTAAGGGGATGAGAGCAAAAGACAGTGGAGTTGAATTGGTTAACTATAGTGTTGACTTTGGGAAGGGAGAGTCTGAGTCAGTAAAGTTCAGAGTCTGAGAAAGTACTGAGGAGAGAGAGGAGTGGGAATGTTTCTTTTCCCCCTATTAGAATGTTAGCACTACATTATCATATAACTCCTTCCAAATAAACTTACTTTGTTGCATTCTCTGGACTTTGTGTTTGTATTTCAAAGTACAAAATACTTGCCAGTTCTGACATATTCTTCACAAATGGCTGAAAGACCCCCTGTTTCATTTAAGATCTATTTCTTTCACCCTGTAAAAACTTAATTCACTTTTGCAGGTTAAATTATTCTTGGTTATAAATCTCTATCTTTTTGCTTTTGGAATATTGTATTACAAAATCTCCTTTTACTTTTATTTATAGTTGAAGGTGCCACACCCTGTGTGATCCTGACTGGTTTCTTGTTTGTTGAATTTTTTTCTGTCTGCTTGCAATATTCTTTCATTGAATGTAAAGCTACATTCTGTCTGTAACATTCGTGGAACTTTAACTTCTAAGGTACCTTTCTGGAAATGATTGGTAGAGTTTTCATTTCATTTCATATCTTCATTTTGCCCTCTGTTTCTAATATAAATGGGCAGTTTTCACTTATTGTTTGTTGAATATAATATCAGGCATTTTTACAAAACAATGACAACAAATGGTTTTCAGAGAATTTAGATATTCTTAGATTCTCTTTCTTTGACCTGTTTTCCAGGTCACTTGTTTTTGATATTAAGTATCTGATGTTCTCTAATTTTTTCAGTCTTTTGGTTTTCTAATATTTTTTTGCTGTTTCTTGGAATCACTGATCTGTTTGGTCTCTTGATTTTCAGAGTCTTTTTTTTTAATAAACTTTTTCATCTGAGGTACTTATTTTTCTTCTCATCTTTTCCTATAGAGCTTTTATCTCATCTTTTTAATCTCTCACTTTACTACTTCATATGGCCCTTGTGGGAAATTCATTTTTTCCTTTGCATCTTACTTGCAGTTAGTATAGAGTTGCTTGCTCTTTCTTATGGGGGATCTTTAGAGCTAAAATTATTTTCATGTTGATTAGTATTTTAAAAAAATTTACTCATCTCTCCAGCTTTAGTTTTTGAGTTGGAACTTTGTCCCAGGGCCCAGCTTTGCCCCATTTCCCCCTGGGTCCATGAACAGATCTCATAGTTAGGCTCTCCTTAAACTTTGAGTTTCAGGGTGCTGGATCTCAGTGCTCTTTCTGGCATCTTAGGACAGTGAAAAGTACCTCAGATCCCTTAAGCCTAGAATGTCTTGTTCTGAAGGTGCCTACTCTGCCCTGCACTGTCCACTGCCATTGACTGGTGCTTTCAGGGTCCTGGGCTTTTCTAGGAGTGCCCTGCACAGAGCATTACAAGCAAAAGTTTCTCTGGCCCATTTATAGCCCCATTATCTTATGCTGGAGCTGACCTTGCTTGCAGCACTCTTTCTTCTTGTCCTTGTCCTTTGGGCTGATTTCTTTTGCGGTTCTGGGGTTGAAGAAGTCCCTTACTGTAAATTCTCATTGAATTTCATTCTGGTGGAAACTGTAGCATTTTTCTTTTTTTTTTTTGGTGTGAATATGTGGGAGACGGTCTCCTGGGTTTGGGCAGTCATCTTGCTCGGCCCACCTTTCCAGACTTATTGCACATTACTCCTATTCAAGATTCATTCTGTTTACAGCCAAATGGGTGTCTTTCCTGTTGCATTTCAGCTCTGACTATTCTTTTTTGGCTATAGTACTCTCCCTACTCACCTTGTAGACTCTTAGTTTCTTTCAAAACAGCTTAAATGCTACTCCTTACTCCTACCCCATCCTAATCCCCTCCTGTTGCTAGTTCCCTCCCTTCACATACCTATGGAAATTACATGATAAATGTTTTATATAATCCTATTTACATATTTATTCCCCTTCCTTTACTACCTCCAGTAGAATATATTTTCCTTGAGGCGAGGAGTTATTTTTATGTTTATGTCCTAACTGCTAGCACATTATCTGGTACAATAAGTAAGTCCTTAACAAGTGTTTGTTTAATGTATGAATAAGTCCTTTTGCCCTCTCTTCAAGTAGATGTCCCTTTGCGTGCTGTCCTGGGCTCTAATATCTCTCCAACCTCTTCCATGGTAAGCTTATATGTTATTATTAGTTCAAGTGTTGTGTCTTTGCCAAAGACAAGGAAATCTCTATATTTTGCCCTATTCTTTCTCCTCAATTCAGTTCCTCAATTGTCTGCTGGAAACTTCGGAGATGTTCTCTAGGGATCTCAAACTTTGTATGTTCGAAACAGAGCACATTGTATACATCAGTTTTCTTTTCTGTAAAATATTGATGATAATATAGTACCTATCTCTGAGGTTGTTATAGGCAGCTAGGTGTTGTAGTGGACTTGAAATCAGGAAGACCTTACTTCAAATCCTATTTCAGATTAGCTCAGAGCAACTCAACAACGTCAGTTTTCTCTTGGGATTGATAATAATAGCATCTACCTCATAGGATTGTTATGAAAATTAAATGAGATGGTATTTATAAAATACTTTGCAAACCTCAGAGTGGCAATATAAATGTTGCTATTATTGTTTTTGTGAGGCTCAAAATGATTAGAATCTTTATAAACTTTTTAGTGCTGTATATGACTGTCAGTAGTTGTTGCTTCCAAACCTCACCTTGTTTCAAAGAAGTATGTTTTTTTTTAATGACTTAATCATATTTCTAGTCATCTAGGTTCACAATCTTGGAGTCCCCCTTGACCCCTTCTCCCTCTCCTTCATGTTCAATCCATTGCCAGGTCTCATTGATTCTACCTCTTTAACATTTCTCACATTCTTGCCCTTCTCTCCACTCACCACTCCACTTCAGGTTCTCATTAACTCTAGTCTATACTACTGTAGCATCCTTTTTCCAGGTTCTTTCTTCCTTTGTAGTTGCCAGAATAATCTTCCTGATAAAGGCATAAGCCTGGCACTGTTATTCCTTTGCATTGTAGGCCTTCCATTACTCTCCATCACATCTAGGATAAAATAGCATTTAAGTCCTTTCATAATCCTACTTTTATAGCCTTTCTTCATATCGTACTTCTTCATGAATTTATATTCCAGGCCAACTAAGGGGGCTTAAATCCTATATTCCCAATCCCTGGCTTTATTTTCTACCTTCCTGCATTCGCCCAAGCCATATGCTTGGAATGCATTCTCTCCTCACGTTTACCTCTTTAGAATCCTTATCTTCCTTCAAGACAACTCAAGAACAGCATTTATTTTACATATGGCTGGAGTGGTTTTTCTTTAAGGAGAAAAGAAGACCACCCTAAGGACTTCATTGGTCAAGAGGACTAGGGATGTAAAAAGTCTAGTCTATATAGAGTCAGTGAGTTGGAGATTTAATGGAATTTCCACTGCTCTATAGAGATACCTTTCTAGTCTAATGTTGTCTTTGGTGGTGAATGCAGATGTAAAATGACATTTTATTTTATCAACTGGGAATTTTGGTATCTTTTTTAACCCTAAAGTTGTTTTTGTTGCATTTTGTGTTCCAAGATTGTTGCATTACATTCCAATCCCAAACCTGAGTCACTGGGTTAGCCTGAGCTAGGGATGATTGAGAATCCACGTCCTCTTTGAATTTTTTAGTTGTTAGTACTCCCTGTTACCTCATACTTATATGGGTGCATGCCATTGCCAAATAGAAGTGTGTAAGCCCCTTGAAAGCAGGGGCTATTTTATTTTTCTTTGTATCTTTCTGTTTGTTGAATTGAATCATTTAAGACAAATCACATGGTATACCTACTATGTTTTATATTTAATATTTGGTTAAGTATTAATGTGTAGTGATATTTAAAGTCTCTTATCAAGGTTTTTGTGTTATCTATAACAGTTGACTTTTCCTTGTGTATTTTACAGTTTTTCAGAAATTATCAGTGACTTCAGATTCTGATTTCCAGAGAGCAATTTCAATACTGCATAGTTCTTACTTGGACTCTTCATCTGAGAATGGTTTTCATTACAGTGAAGTGACTTTGGTGAAAAATGACTTTTTATTAAAAGAGGTGAGGAAATTGATCGGTTTTGTGTGTAGGTTTTATTTTGTTTTTTTATTTTTTAAAGAAATATACTAGTCACTTTTTGTCATTTGAACCTTAGTTTATCAGTTTGATTCCAGTAGTCTTGAAAATATAACTTAATCCCCATGGGATGTAGTTTATAAAATTGTGTGTGTGTGTATACATATATTTTCTTTCTTTTTTTGGAGGGCAATTGGGGTTAAGTGACTTGCCCAAGGTCACATGGCAAGTTTTTGTGTTAAGTGTCTGAGGCCAGATTTGAACTCAGGTCCTCCTGACTCCAAAGCTGGTGCTCTATTCACTGCGCCACCTAGCCACCCTGTGTACATATATTTTCATTGTCATAGAAAAGCTTCCAGGAATTTCTTCTACCAATGCATATCAGTAACTTCTCTTTAGATTATAGTCTTGAAGGTCACACATTCAGTGTATGTCAGCCTTAAACCCTAGTCTTCTTGACTTTGAGTCTAACACAAAAGGGAGGGAAAGAGCAAATTTTATCTTTTTTTTTTTTTTTTTGGTCTTTCAAAAATTTTGTTTTTCAAGTCCTTTCTCTTAGGAGAAGGGTAGCTGGCAAATGTGCTATTTATATCTTTTAATGCTCACTCTCTTTTATATAGTATAAAACTTTTTATCAACAAAAGAAAGCAAGCAACTACACTACAGAGGAACTTGATGAAACTTATGGTTTTCTTCTTTTTGACAACGAAAATCAGGTAAAGTGATTTATTGAGTTTTAAAAATTTAAATTCATGTAAAAATGTATATTAACATGCATTTCTACATATCTCTTAGATTGGCCTTCAAAGCTTATAGAATTCTTGATTCTTCATTCTGTCTAATGGCAAGGCAAATAGCATTATTCAAAGATTATCTTAAGAAAACCCAACCTGAATGTAACCTCAATTTCTGCCCTCAAATATATTTATAAACTTACATGTTTGGGAGGCAGTGGGGGTGGGGGGAAGGGCGGTGATGCTCAGTACTAGTATTACATTTCAGTGAGGAGAAATTGGTTCATTTTTCCATGTTATATTTAATTTTATAGGTGTCTCTTGCCCCCTTTGAGAGATTTTTAAAGTAAAGACTTTTCAGGATAGGATGTATTTTCTAGAATTTAAGACCTACCTCTGGAAACCTGAACTGCCATATTGTCTCTTAAAATTACTATTTAAAATGTAGGAGAATATGCTGGTGTGTTCAGGTTATGTGCCTAGAGAAGATTATAATATAAATACATAATTTTATAAATTTATAAATTTTTATAAATACATAATTTTTAGCAGTATTCCCTTATTGGTAATGATTAAATACTCCAAGACAGTGCTTTCGTCAGTCAGTAAACATTCATTAAGCACTTATGTGCTAGGCACTATACTGAGTGCTATAGATAAAAAAAAAAGGCAAAAAACAGGATCCTTGCCCTAAGGAACTCATATTCCAAGTGAGGAAATTATGCAGAATACTATGTGTGTATAAGATATAAGCAATGTAAATGGCAGTTAACCAAATTTACTGACTGAAGAAAAGGCAGAATTGATGAGGATTAAGAAAAATCTTTTACATTTGGCAGGTAAGTTATTGGTAACTTTGGAGAAAATAGTTTCAGTTGCTGAGAGTTTAGAGAATGAGAGGAGAGGAAGGGGGAGGTTCCCAATTAATATAAATGGCTTTCTCAAATAATTTAGCTTATTGGGGAGTATAGATAAATGCTATCAGTGATATTGGATTGTGAGGGTTTGTTTTTTCTTTTGTTAAAGAATGGTAGGGGCATGGATTGGGCGTGTTTGGTAACCTAGGGAAAGAAGCCAGTAGATGAGGGTGTTAGAAGATTACAGGTAGTAAATAGTGGGACCAGTCTTCCAGAGAAGTCTGTGTCAGTAGTTCAAGAGGAAGGAGGGTGGGTTAACATTAAAGCCATAAATTTGTGGAATTGAAAAGGACCTTGAAGAAAATTTAATTCCATCTTCCTCATTTTACAAATGGGGAAACTGAGCCCCAGGGAAGTTTGGTAACTTGTTCAGGGGTCTCTTAGGGAGTATCAGTGATAACTGAAACTTTTTCCTGTTCTCCTTATTCCCAGTTAATTAATAATTATTTACTAAAGTACTGAATACTATTTCATATCATAATATACATGATTGCTAAAATTAAGTAATTTTCTTCCACCTGGTAATCTAAACCCAACGATAATTTGTTTTGAGCCTTAACCATTGGAAATAAAGACATTTCTATGGCACATGCTCAAACCCTAGCAAAAAGGCAGTGAGTAGTTATTGGTTTAAAATTTCATGTTTTCCATAATGTTTGAATTTTAAGAAAATATTATCTTGCTCTTGTTAGTGACTAATTTAATAGAGAAGGCAAAATTTTGGTCACTTTTCTAAAAATTGATAGTGAAGAAAACCTGGGGTTTGGAGAATTAGGATACTTGCCTTCTCTTTTCACCCTTACCATTAATTCTCTGCATGAATGACCACAGTTTTGCTCTACTGTAAAATCATGAAGGTGGATTATATTATCTTAAAGACCTTTTACAGTTTTAAAAGTATGAGATATTAATAAATCTTTTGTTTTATTTAAAGGCTAAACTAGTATGTCAATTTGGCCTGTGTGTAGGCAGCAGTACTGTCAATACCTTGGGTGATCCGACAAAAGGTAAGATTTTAAAGGAGGTCTAACATATGCTCTGCTTTGCTAAGGTGGTAAGGTTTTTTAACTCTTATAAAATTTATAGTTGCAAAAGGAATCTATGTACAGAGAAGCTTTCTCTCTCTAACAGATTTAATAAGTATCATGCCTTTAAATATAGGAATGATTTTCTTGACTTTAAAAAATTATGTTTGGGACATACTGCTTTGCTTTGGAGAGTAAAACTTTATAGGACCTAAGGAGATCCTTGACCAAGAAACTGAGTCCACCAGTAAATTAGAAAAGAACAGGCAATATGGTGACTGTCAGGGAAAATAAAGGTAACATGAAAAGGCTTTAGGGTTATTTAAGAGATCTCTGAGTTCTGATTGCATCCTTTGAGTTGAAGCTAGGACTGGTTTGGATTGCTTTTTACAGGAAAAATTTAATACTTAAATTTAAATATGGGGGGGAAATGTCTAATTTTTCCTTTGTAATGTTATTAGTTGTACCTCTGTTGTACCTGAGATTATTTTTATATATATATATTTGATGTCTTGCTTCTTTATGTTGGGGTAGGGATAAGAAAATGGAATCAGAGGGTTTAGGTTTGCATAAAGATACATGTAGCATTGCCAGTCGGTTTTAGCTGTCTCAATTTTGGAGCATAAAAGTATTAATTTAGTATACAGTAGTATATTTGTTGTGAAATAACCTGGAAACCAGATTATCAGATGTTTTTGGTTGAGTGATTTTTGGAAAAGAATTAAAACATTTGAGTATTCTTAGATAGATGTGTGTATTTATTTAACTTTCTCATCCCTCTTCTTTGGTAAACCTAGCCACAAAATTGGATGAAAAGGAACCACGTAGAATCTCAGCTTTGTTCATGTCTCCTTCCTATTGAAAATAGTAGATGTCATGCTTAAGCTATTAATCTAGCATGTTTAGTTCTATAACAGCATGCTTGCAAATTGAGTTACTGTGTTCTGTATCAGAATTGGCATGTGAAAACCAGTAAAAGATTATTTTAAATGTTACTTTTTCTCCTTTTAGAAAATTATAACCATATTCATGTCATGTTTTACGTAATAGCTTTACAAATTTCATGAATGAAGTTGACCATCCTTTGTGTTTAAATAAATTGGTCTGCAAAGACTCTTAGACTAATCAGATTTATCATGTTTTCTCCAGAAAAAGCTCTCCCATGTTAAGTATTATATTCTGTTTTATATAGCTTTTTCAGAAAAAGTGAATCGATCTTCAGATTGATTGAAATATAGTTAATAGGGGCAGCCAGGTAGCACAGTGAGTAAGAGCACTGGCTCCAGTGTCGGGATGACCTGGAGATTGAATCCTGGGCTCAGACACTTAGCATCCACCCAGAAACACCTGGCCGTGTAACCTTGAGCAAGCTACTTAACCCCAATTGCTTAGGGACGGCCAGGTGGCTCAGCAAGTAAGAGCACTGGCTCCAGTGTCGGGATGACCTGGGGATCAAATCCGGGCTCAGATACTCAGCACCACACCCAGAAATAACTGGCCATGTAACCTTGAGCAAGTTACTTAATCCCGATTGCTTTAAAAAAAAAAAAAAGAAATATAGTTAATAGCATTTTGAACTTTCCTAGCACATTTTTTAAATAAATATCTGAAATAACTATTGTTGATAATCAAAATGAAGAAACTGTTATGGCAAATATTGCTAACCATTTACAGATGATGCTGAAGCACACAGATAATTAATTTATTAAATATTACTTTGTATACTAAATATGAATGAGATATGCTTGGTATGATTTGACAATTTTATCAATTACTGCATTATAGTTCTTTTCTTAATTTTTAAGCATGATGATCATTCTCTAAACCAAGCCTAAATATATTCAATCTGCATTTTAAAATATAGACTGTTAAAGTACTCCTGTTCTAAATAGTAGCATCTTTATTCTTGTTGATTTTGAAAAGAGAGTGTCACTGTATAAAATAGTGTCATGATTTTCTCACACAAGTAAAGATGCCCATAACCAAATCTGTTTCTTTGTGGTTTCTAGAACTGAGTTTTAAATTCTGGTCTCAGTTCCTACCCTCAGTTTTAATAGACCAATTAAATTTTGAATGCCCTATATTATGTTTTTTATGCTTACAGTTAATCTCTTTAGTGTCAGTAAATAGATTTTTACATTCATTTTTATTTTGTACGTATTTATAGGTGTATATATTTCCAAATATTCAGACTGCCTTCATCCAAGATCCTGGTATCATGGCAAATCAGGATACGTTGTCATTTTTAATCTAATTAAGGTAAAGTGTGAGTGTGTGTGTGTGTATGTGTGTATATATTATTTATATTTATATAATTTTATTGCAAAAATTTATTGACATTTTATTTCACTATGTTCTGTGTAGAAATGTAGACTGTAATTACATATCGTCACTAGAAAGAATACCATCTTAGTTGAGAAAAAATGTGATTGCTCTTCTGTGAACATTAAAATAAACAACAAAATAGATGTTTATAATCTGTTATTGATTACAGTTAACTCAGTGGTTGCATAGGATCATAGAGCTTTATCATAGATTTAGATTTATCATAGATTATAGATGTTAAAACTTTAAGTAGGACAATAGGGACCACCTGGTCCAGCTCCTTCATTTTACAAATATTTGCAACACAGAGAGGTTAGTTGATTTGTCCAAGGTCACATAGGTGGCTGAGCCAAGTTTCAAATCCATGACCCCTGGCCTTATCTCACACGCTTTCCATGGCACCATGCTGTTTTCCGAAGAAAGACAGATAAGATTTGAAAAAAGCATTTTTAGAGAGAATGGAATTCACTGTCATAAACTACTCATTTCAGCTTTAGGGTTGTTAGAAAGAAGATATGAATCAAATTGTCCCCAAGAATTTGTATATTTCTGCAGAGACACAATGCACAGTTACTCTCCTTAGGATGCCATTGGCTTGTTGTTTACCAGCCCCTGCCCTTGTTGTTCTTGTCAATGTAAATATTGTCTAAATCTGTGTTTTAATTCATTATGAAATTTTACTGAAATGTTCAATCTTTGTCTCTGGCTACACACAAATCACTTTGTTGGGTCCGGTTAGATGTAGCCACTCAAAAAATTTTAGGTTGGATTTTATCTAGTTGGTTCCAATGTTCATTACACCACTACTTTTTAATTTAGCAACATGAACAATAGGATAACCTGCAATCTCTTTTTTCTCTTGAAAAGTAATACATACATATCCCAGTTTTCTCATAACTGGAATATGAGAGAATCAGATTTAAAAAAAACTCATAGTACCGATTCTCTTTTGGAAATGGGCCCTTTTTGGTAGTAAACTATTAATGTTCAATAAGAACAGGTAATTTGCTAAATGCTCTTCCCCACATTGTTCTTTGCCAATTTCATAGCAGTTTGCCCTAGTATAGTTACTCTTGTGCCTTGACTTTTTGGTAATGATGACTTAAAATAAGATTTTAATATTTAAATGGAAATTAGATTAAAATTTAAATTAAATTTTAATTTTCAAAAAGTTAAAAGTTTTTAGTTTTTAAATTTAATTTTAAAGAATTTGGTTTTTTATTTTTAATTTAATTTTTAACATTAAATTTAAAATGTTTGGATTTGGAAACCCTTTAGAAATTTTACTTATTTCAGGCCATTTGAGGTTTTGTCATTGGCACGGTTGTATCTAGTCTTTTTTTGGCATGTGGGATCTTAGAGCCTTTATTTTTTCTCTCATGGCTCCTTATACATTTATTTAAATAGTTCAAAAATTCACCTCCTATATTTTGCTGCTTTGCTTTCTATGTCAATTGATTTTCAGATAATGAATTATAACTATATTGTTGATTTGTAGTTAAAATCTTAGCTTAGAATACATATGCATTGATCTTGCCAGTTTGACTTAAGTATTTTAATCCAGATGTAGGATTGAGTTCTTTTTTTGTTTTGTTTTTGCTTTTAGGAGGGGGGAGGGCAGGGCAATTGGGATTAAGTGACTTGCCCAAGGTCACAGGGCTAGTAAGTATTAAGTGTCTGAGGCAGGATTTGAACTCAGGTCCTCCTATCTCCAGGGTGGGTGCTGTATTCACTGCACCACCTAGCTGCCCCTGTAGGATTGAGTTCTTAATAAAACTGTTTAAACTGTATCTTCAGTTGAAATTTATTGTTTGAAGGCCTCTGATTAGCATTATTATGTTTATCTTAGGGAAAAGTCACAGCCGTACTTGAGAATTACACAACTGACTGTGCTACTCCGTCTTTTGGCTATGATTGCCATGTGGCTACAAATATCAACAAGGTTTCTCCCAAGACAAGCCATTTTCTAGCCTTTGAGCTGAGTCAGGTATGGTCACTTTAAATGGACAATGAATAAATGCAACTATAATAAATATTTTTCTATATAATGTGGTAGATTTATGGGTGGCTTAAAATTCAAGTAAAATGTGCACATAATTTATTCAGCAATCAATATTTTGATTACCTTGATAATATATTTTTTTCCTTTTTAGTATTACCTCTATGAATTTTTAGGCAACAGTGTTGTTGAACGACCGAGGCAAATCCTTCCTCACATAATTGTAGCTTTTCAGTACAGTGAACCTAACAGGATGTCAACTCTAGCTAATAAAAATATGTAAGTAATGTATTCATATTTCTTTTTCCTGACTTGAATCCTCTGTCTTTATAATAAAAAAAAATTTGCTTTCTTTTTTCACCCCCCCTTTTCCTGTAGGATTGAATTTGATGATGAAGGTAAGGGAATATTTAATTGACCCTTCATTTAGATTCTTAAAAAATTAATTCTGAGTATATTTATCAGTTTTTCTTTTCCCACTTTTTTCCGACCAAAGTTCTCATCTCCCCATGGAGAGGGCAGTTAATTATTCAGGGGCAACTGATATGTGATTTGACCCTCTGGTCCCCTCATGGTGCAGTGATTCCAGCCCAATTGTAAGTTTTTACTTTCATTTTCTCCTGATACTTGAATAATATTTAGAAGAATATGTATTTTGAAAGCTGGATTATATTCGTGTTAGATAATGTGCCTGACTTTTAGAGAATTAGTACAGAGGTATGTGTGAATGAGAACATTTGAAATTCTCATCCAGGTTTTGGTACTAGCTCCTCCATTAACTAGCTCTGTGGCATGATCTTTAGATAATACTTGCCCTGCCAAACTTATGTAATTGTTATGGGTTAAAACTGAATAACAAAAATAAAGTGACTTTGAAATGCTAAAATTATGGTAGAAATGTAATTTGCCATTGTTCAAGTTTAGCCTTACAAATAAAGATAAAATATTATCCAGATCCTTGTATTTGCTTTCTTACTTCCTTACCTTCCACATAGGAAGTTATGGTCTTCATTAATACATAGAAGAATGAGGATCATCATCAAGCACAACAGTAGAAATCACATGGTAGGGGGAAAGATGTTTGATGGAAAACAGTATATGTATCAAAGAGGCATCTTTCAGTCATATGCATTATTTTAAAGCCTGGAATAACAAACTGTAACAGGTCATTTCAATCCTCTAAATATATTGTTTGATTTAAAGTATGTGATATCTTGAGTAGTAGTATGTAGTAACTATGATGTGATCGTATTTATATCATATGGAGGGAAGTCATCTTTTATGAAGATTCTGTAGATTTGTGTGGTTTCCCATTGATCTCTTAGTTTATATCCCAGCTGTTGAAAGTGTAGGTTTAAATGTGAAGGTAATGAAAGGAACTGAGAGAAATTATTATTAATAACCAATTAATATGGTAGGGGTATGGGGATTCATGTTTTTTTCCCTTTTTATTTCCTCATTCAAACCCAGCCTATCATGGGCATTTCTAGCCCTGCCCAAAGAATTCAGCCCACCTAGACTGCCATCTTATCTAATGGGAATTCTTACCCCACCGTTGTTCATTGACTGGTTGGAGATGGATTTGTTTTGTATAGATTGCCCAGGTGATTTGGCTTGAGATGCTTCTCTTTGTCCATGTTCACTCATGTTCCCCAAGCCCCTCATTAGAATAAACCCACCTTTCATTATAATATTCATTCTTTAATTGACTTATCAGAGTTGATTTCCACCTTTAAGGGACAACTCCTTCTCAAGGGTATTTCAGCATTTTGGGGCCTCCAGGGTTCTTCTTTGGTTTATGAGAGAAGGCCACTAATCTCAGTTTGTTAATTATTTGCTAGCTATATATCTCTACAACTTATCATTCATCACAAAACAGTTCAGTTTTTTTTCTTCCTTTTAGTGAAAGGCAGTTTGCAGTAGTGGATAGAATTATTGAACATGGAAAGAAAAAGATCTAGGTTCAAATCCTACCTTAGACTCTTATTAGCTATGTGACCCTGAACAAGTCACAATGTTGCTGAGCCTCAGTTTCTCCATTTGTAAAATAGAGATACTAATAGCATCTACCTCAAAGAGTTGTACAATTCACAAAAATAAAAGCACTGTATAAATGTGAGCTAGTACTAGAAAAGTAGCAGTAGTGTTTGGTTATAGTATTAGAAAACAGTAAAAAGTTTATTAGAAATTACTCTTTGTTAACATAGTGATAGCATTGACTTTTATTCTGGAAAGATGACAGGGAAATTAAGTAGTTAAAAAATTCTTTATATCTTGTTTTTTTGGCTCATTCCTAGTGGTTAACAGTCACAACCAAAGATTTTGAAGAGACAGAATTTGAAAATCAGCCACAACTTTTCAAATTAGAATTGGAGCAGGAAGAAAGATTTGGGCAATGCTTAGATATTCACCATATTTTTAGATAACATCTTAGAGACCTGTATTAATTATCCAGAATATTCTTAAAAGGATCTGCAGATCAAATTCTATAATCTGTATGTTATTCAATTCTAAAGGCTGTATTTATGGTAGATGTATGGTAGGTATGTATGTTTTTATCTGAGTTTAGATTTGAGATTTGAAAAGTATATTTGTCATTAATGTTTATTACACTGGTTTTCTTTTGATAGACCCCGGCAGCTAGATGCTAAATATGTTATGGAAGTATCTACTTTGAAGAAGAAGCTACCAGAATCTGCTTTTAGAAAAAGCAATTATTTGGAAAAAAAAGGTATCATTCAAATAATACTGATATTTTCTCTCCTTCCCCTTCAGTCCTCCAAGCTCTAATTGTATATTTACATAGAAACTTGTCTCAAAACCTTGTATTGTTAAGTCTTCCCTGCAGGCCTAGTAAAACCTTCCTTTGTCACAAAAAAAAAAAATAACCCTTCAGCACAGGAACTGCATGTGACAGTACCTATAGTCTTTACTTCTGGACCAAGAGGAGGGATGGTGCAGCATCTGTCTTCTAGAAACCAGTTCTTATTTGTAGTTGTAATTTAGGCAGGAAAAGGTTCTACAGAGAACCATTAAGTAGAAATAAATTTTTTATTTAAAAAAATATTAAAGATTTGGAATATATCATTCAAGACTAAACAAAATAATTTTTATTATAAAGACGTAGCATTGTGTTTGAAATAAGACATTTTTTTGTCCTCTTAATCCTACTCTGATGTTTCATTACGGAGTGACATGGCTCCTCTTTAAAGATTTCTTCTGGGGAGTGGAAACTTTGGCAAGTTCTTCCATTCTTGACAGGTTTTGAGTACAGTCCCAGCAAAACTGTTATCTAAGAACCATACTTTGCTTTAGAAATTTATCACCAGTAGAATAGCCTTAGGTGATAAATTCTTTGGCCATGACAATTGGGCATGAGCAAAAATATGAAGTGAGCTCCAGCCCTTTGTAGCCCCTTCCATTTCTGTAATGAAAGTGAAAAAGAAATGAAAAATGAGGCAGAGGCTAATAGTCACACTGTCACCTTTCAGCATTAATTTTAAGTTTTTTTACACTAAAAGTGAGATTTTTGTTCAGCAGCTAAGAAGTTGGCATACTAGTGGAGAAACTGAATCACATCAATATTGACATTTGAACTATAAAGTCAGAAGATAGAAGGAAACTAAAGCTAAATGGTTGAATAATTTACAGATTCTTTTTAGAGTAACATATAAGGAATCGGCAGTTGTTTTCATCCTGGGTCCAAAGACAATAGGACACAGCATTTCATGGGACAATTTATGAGATCTTATATTATAGTGTCCATGTTGAACATAAGCAAAAAAAAAAAAAGCCACTCTCAGGAAAGTAATTAAAGCTTATGTCCCAACAGAGGATCGGTAAGTAGAAAAATTTATGAAGAAATTGACAAAGCCCCCAAAATTAAATATTGAATATTTGTAGATTCAATAATATTAACAATAAATAGCTCTTATCCTATTTAAGTTCTTGACACTGAAAAAAATGGGAAATGGATAAAGGAACAGTCATCAACATGAACTGTCTCTAAGGAAATCTTATTGATATAAGAGTTCAATGAGAAAGAGTACAAAAGAAAAACAGACAACAAATACTTGATCTTGCCTAATAGAAAGACATGACAGCTTACGGTAATACTGATTTAGAATAGGGGTGGGGAACCTGCGACTTGGAGGCCACATGTGGCCCTCTAGATCCTCAGGTACAGCCCTTTGACTGAATCCAAACTTCACAGAACAAATCCACTTAATAAAAGTATTTGTTCTGTAAAACTTGGACTCAGTCAAAAAGCCACACCCAAGGACCTAGAAGGCCACATGTCGCCTTGAGGTCATAGGTTCCCTTCCCCTGGTAGAATCTAAACTTGTTTGCAAATTACCAAGGAAGATAGTAGTAAATTATGAACAATATTACCTATTGGAATATGAAGAAATAGTTAAGGGAAAAAGAAGTTTACAGAAAGCTTTTCATGAGACAATCACAAAGAGCAATTAAGGGTAAAATGGGAAAATAACAGATGGAAAAATGGAAAAAAATCTGTCAACTTCTATAACAATGTTTTCTCCACCAGTGGCAGTAAAGCTACTCCACATCAGCTGTTACCATCCTAATTTCCAATGTGCTATATGACAAGGTAGAACTGTCACTAAAGAAAGCAAAGATGGGAAAAGCCACCTACGTTGGAGGCTACATAATTTTGAGGGTCTTGTAGAATCTCAAGATATCCAATAAATTACCAGATCTCACTCCTTCTATTTCTATGCCGTCTCCTGTCTCCATATCATTCTCTCTATTTGTACTACTACCACCCTTGTTCAGACCCTCATTGCCTCTTCATTGAAGTATCATACATCCTAACTGGTCTCTAGTCCCATCTCTAATCCAATTCTCCACATAGTTGCCAAATTTATTTTCCTAAAGCACAAGTTTAACTGTTGCTCAAGACATTCCTAAGGCTCTCTATGTTACTTCTAGGATAAAATATGGATTCCTGTCATTTAAAGCCTTCTCTATAGACTAGCTTCAACTTGTATTTCTAGTTTAATTGTGTATTACTTTTCCTTTGCACATTTTGCTTTTCAGCCAAGCAGACTTGTCTGTTATCCACATAGAGTACTTAGTACAATGCCTGGCATATAGTAAATGCTATTTAAATGCTTGTTCCCTTCTTTTACACAGTGTAATTTTAAACTGTATGCTTTTTGCATAAAGCTGTCACTTTTACCTGAAATACTCCCACTCATCGCCTTTCCTTCTTAGAATCTCTAGCTTCCTTCATAGCTCAGCTCAAATGCCACCTAATAATATAAGAGGCCTTTCCTAATTTCTCCAGTTGTTGGTATTCCATCCCCCTTTAATTACTCTATATTTATTTTGTATTTAATTATTTGTGAAAATATTGTTTCCCTTAAATGTGACATAGATTCCTTGAGGGCAAGGACTGTCACTTTTTTCTTTGTTATCACCTGGCACTGTGCCTTGAAATGACTATCAGAAAAGAGGAGATATGTCAAATGATTTGGCAAAATTACAGATATTATGAAAAATAGTGATTGAGAAATTGATCATTATTTGTATTTTCTGATCTTTACAAGACTTCTAGGATAATCCATATACATATAAGGACATCCTTAATGAAACTGAGAATGGATGAGGCAGTTTGCATGAATAATATTCTGCAGCACGTCACATCTTGAAGTCACAGAACTGATTAAAAGGATGCAAATAACATAAGATCTCACAGTGCTTATTCTTTATTGTTTATTTAAAAAAAGCAATTTAATCTGCTAGATTAAAAGGTAGTGTTAAATACTTCCTTTCCTACAAGTTGTCTTCTGTACATATGTTAAGCAAAGATTACTTGAAAGTTACAACGAAGAACCTATGTTCAGTTACTCTTAACATCAAAGGAAACATGGCTACTGTCATGGAGGATGTCCAGTGCATGGTACGAATCAATGATTTCTCTGTAGATGGCGAGTTCTCCATGTGCTCTGAGTTACAGGTGATTTGTGCTAACTCCTTCAAGCCCTGGAATATTGCAGAGCCTAAATGAATTCATCAATCACTTAAGAATTTGACCTAACAGTCCACATAAGAATAACCAAATGGATATAAAATGACTGTTGTACAAATGGATATGTAGTCGGATGGACAGTCTACAAACCTGGAAAAATCTTGGGAAAATGTTGCAGATGAACAGTGAACTAAGACCAGAATTGAATAGCAGGAAGAGATTAGGATGGGATTGCGTTTGGAAATTCTTCAGATATCAGTGACCCAAAGCTTTTCCCTGAAATAAAAACCCATTTTTTTAAACATTAATATTGTTCTAGTGATCAGTCAATCAACAGGCATTTAAGTGCTTACTATATACCAGGCATGGGACCAAGCTTCTGGAGACACAAAAGCAAAAATGAGAGTCCCAGCCCTCAAGGAACTTGTATTCTAATGGAGAAGTTTTCATGTCTACGAATCATGGAATGTTACTGTCTCCAAAGAATCAAAATTGTGGGCCACTCAAAGAGAAGTGGAAAAAGATGCATGGTGAGCACAAGTGGACTATAGCATATTGCCAGTGGTGAATTTTATGCAAGAAACAGTATAAAAGAAAACAGATATTTGGTGATGGCAGGGAGCCCACATTCTGCATAGGTACTTCTGAAATGCTGTGACACCTCACAGGAGGCCTCTAGCAAATTGAATAGAGTACGTAGCAGATAAATGAGGTGTGGATGAGTTGCAGTCAGCATCATTGAAGGCATTACCTATAATCATGCTATTTAACATCCATTGAAGCAAATACTTGAACCTCCACTGAAATTCTTCTCCACTTTATTGCCTTATGGAGATGACCCTCTGTTTATCAAAGGCTCTGCTATTCTGCATCAGCAGAGTATAAGCTCTGGTAAATCCTACCAAGCTGGAAAGGTTCAAGCACAAGCCTCATGATGGATGTATATCTATTGTCTGAGGACTAACCTAGTGAAATTTGGAGAAGTTTATCACCAGGGTCCCACAGGTTGACTAATTGGTTTGTTATATAAATCTTTTTTTTCTTGTGAAGTTTAGAGCAAGGAAAGGTCTTTAAGAGTGTTTCTGTTATATGTATTACTGTATTCACATATCTTATTTGTCCTCTTTACAGTCTGTTACCAAGATTTATGCTTCAGCATGTATGAAGTAGAAATATCAAACAAACAGGGGAAGAAGTTAGATCAACTAACAGAATACATAACAACTAAGGAATTGGTAAGGATGTGGACTTAAGTATTGTGATTTCTTAAATAATGAAAAATTTTGCATCTCATTTTTAGCTAGATCTGCTTAGTAGGATAAATCATTTCTATGAAGATTAGATAATTTTTATTCTTCCTTAATCTTTATTAAGCACTCTTTTTTTTTTTAAAGCAATTGGGATTAAGTAATTTGCTCAAGGTTACACGGCCAGTTATTTCTGGGTGTGGTGCTAAGTATCTGAGCCCAGATTTGATCCCCAGGTCATCCCGACACTGGGGCCAGTGCTCTTACTCACTGAGCCACCTGGCTGCCCCTTTATTAAGCACTCTTAAGACAAATGTTTTCACCTCCTTTTGGTCTTAAATCTTAAGTTGTAGGAAGGGACCTGTGTTGTAGAAATTCCCTAGAAGATGTGTTACAAGGAATATAAGAAAATAAGGGCTTTCCCAAAATCCTCTCAGAGGAATAGATGCCCTTTCTATAACATTTACTCCCTAGAATTTCCACTAATATGTGAATCCCAAAAGCATTTGGTGCAAATTGACTTCATCTTATAGAATCTAGATTGAACTACAAGGAATTGCAAGGAGCCCCAATTACTTTGCATAGTTACAGAGACCAGAGTGTTTCTGTTTCACGTATGCTATCTCAAATGGTGTTAATGCTTGTGTGTTAGCTAGAGTTTATTTGGGAATAGAAACTGAAGGAGGGAAAGGAGGTGATTTTCTGGCAGTCTAGTTTTTTAAATACTCCCATCAGCATTACTCAATTACAGAGGTTACAAGGGAACATAAAATGTTCTTTTTTAACATGTTTAATCTGAAGGTAATTTGTACAAATTATAACTGATATTTTATAGGATTGGTAGGGTTCACATAGTAATTGGATACAAAATAGGAGTGAAATTTTTTTATTTTCAGTGGATCCTGAACTGCTTTTAAGTACTTAAGAAAATTAAAGTTAATAGAAAATCAGCTTAAAACTAAATGTGTTTCTTTTGGATTAAGTATAAATTTCACATCATCATTTGATTTTTGAGCCTTCGTCCTGAATTTATGGGTAGTACTATATATTTTATGTTCCTTACTGTGCATCTTGTTGAGTTAAAGCTATAATTATTAAAACATTTAATGAAATGAATGGAATTTGCTTTGAAAAGCCAAGATCTGTGTATTTTGTTGGACTTCTTTTGTTATACTAGAACACCCTGTATGGGTATGAATGGATAGAATGAATAGAATATGAATGGATAGAATACTTTCTGGGCTATGTCACAGCAATAAATTCTTCTTTGTTAGTAGAAATGATTAAATGATTCCTAAAATTTAAAAGAGGCTAATGATATTTCCCTTTACAGTATAAGTTGAGAAGGAGTATCTGCTCAATCTTTAGAAAGGGCATTATATTTGGATCTGAGTTCATATTCTGGTTTTGTTTACTAATGTGATATTGAGCAAGTCACTTAAACCTCTCTGGACCTCAGTTTCCTTACCCGTATAATGAGGGGATTGGAATAGATGATCTTTAATTCCCTTCCAGCTCTAAATTTGGAATCCTATGATCTGTGACTTTCAATTCACTGATAAAATAGCAAACATTTCTGTTTTGCTTTGCATATTTTTTTTAAAGAAGATTTTGTGGGTAGTTTGGTAGTCTCAAGAACTTTACTTTCACTTTGTATTCGTGGTTGAAAAGGTAAACAATGAAAGGCCTAATCATTTTTACTTTCATTTTCCTCTGATGTGGGAAATAGTGAAATTGGTAGTCTCAAGAACTTTACTTTCACTTTGTATTCGTGGTTGAAAAGGTAAACAGTGAAAGGCCTAATCATTTTTACTTTCATTTTCCACTGAGGTGGGAAATAGATAGTGAAAGTCATTTTTGGTTTAGGAGCCAAATTGTCCTGGCTGCTAGAAATAACCTCTAAGACCAAGTCAGCAAATGGAAAAAAGATACTGCAGTTAAATATTTTCATTGTGATACTTTTATTAAATTATTTATTATGTTTTGGTGACTCATTCCCTTTTTAAAAAAAACATTTTGGTCTCTTTTTCTTGGCTATAATATGCAGTCTCAGGTTGCAAAATACTGTTTAGCTATCTTTAAAAATTTTTTTAGAATAAGTTTTTGTTGATAACTTCTGTTTCTTACATCATCACATTTATCCCCAGTATCCCTTCTCTCTGCCAGAGAGCCACCCCAAATAACAAATACTGTTTTTTTCTAGAGGAAAAATATCAGCATGACTTATTTATAAAAAGTGTAAAAACACGTGCAATGTCTAACACCTTGTCTATTTTCACAAAAAGGTGGGTTAGGGGTTTCCTTTCATGTCCCTTCATACTAGCCATACTTGATCTTTATAGTTTTGTTACATTCACTTGATTTTGGTGGGGGGTAGTTAATCTTGCCATTACATTGTTGTAGTTGCCATACATGTTGTTTTCCTAGGTCTGCTTCATTACTGATTTGTTTAGATCTTTCCATTCTTCTTCTTAATAATCATACATTATTTCCTAGATAGACTTTTCCTGTGAATCCATTAGGATGCACAGATTTTATTTTCTTTCCAGCTTTCCTTTTCAGCTAGATCTTTTTCCTTCTCTCATCTGACATTCTAATAATTCGGATAAAGCTATCCTTAAAATGCAACAAATTGGTGTTTAAACATTTGATGGCATTCTTTGTTAGGCAGGATTTATTTCAGTAAATAGTCCAAGTAGACAAGAGAGATCAAATAAATGCTTAATTTTATTGCATATAAGACTTGTAGCATATGTGGAATGTTTGACTTAATTTTTTTTAGGTGTAGCATTTCAATATGTGATTACTCTGTTCCTTATTAAAATAGTTATTGACCAGATCCCAAGTTAAGTGAATATACTACAGTATTTAGTAGAAGTAGGACCAGTGGGTAGAATTTGTTAGGAAATATGCCGGTTTTGGCTCAAAATAAGAGAACTTGGGGTAGCTAGGTAGCTCAATGAATAGAGCACCATCCCTGGAGTCAGGAGAACCTGAGTTCAAATTCGGCCTTAGACACTTGACACGTTTACTAGCTGTGTGACCTTGGGCAAGTCACTTAACCCCAATTGCTCTACTCTCCCCCTTCCAAAAAAAAAAAACAAACAAGAGAACTTAATAAAAATGTAAAGCTGTTTTGATAATGGACTAGACTTTGTATAGAAAGGGAGCACTCCATCTCTGGGAGGTGTTCAAGTGACTGCTATATGTTAAAATTAGTGATATTGTTAAAGGTATTATTATACTGGATGGGAAATTAGATGACCACTAAGGTTCTTTCCTACATTAACATTCCATGATTTGACTAGTGTGAAACATGATTTTAAATACAAGGTCATTATTCTAATTATCCTTAAATTTTATAATATTTAAAAGGGGAGAAGTAAATAATTGCTCTGATGTAATCTAGAGATTTCCATTTAATTCCTTCTTGTCAGGTAACCAGTTAGTCTTAGCATTACTGTGCAACTTTTAAAACAGAAAAAAAGTATGTGTTTTATTTAGATTGGGGTTCAGAAAACCCCAAGTCCTCCTAGAAAATACATCCCTGAAGACAGTGAAGCAAAACTAATAGTAACTATGACTAATGGTACACATTTACTTTTGTAGTTTAACAGTTAGCAAAAAAGAAGGATTTTTGTGCAGTTTTAACAGGGACATAAGGAAAGAAATCTTGGAAATTTTTTACTTCAGGGAAGGAGGTAAAATTCCTATTGATTGCATATACATACTTAATTTTTTCTAGGACTATCATTTTCTTTTCATGAGCAGAAATGTCAGTTAAAGTGTGGTGTATGGGGAGAAGGATGCATTTTCATGTTTTTTTTTTAATTTTAGGCAATTATCAAATGTTTAAAAGATCAAGGCTTTCTTATTTTGCTTACATCATCTGCCTTATTGTGGGATGCAGGTAAGGAGGAACTAGTTTGAAAAAATATTTTAAATTTGTTTTCATAGTATGCCACAGCATTTAACATTTTCTGTATTTTACTTTTTACAGATTTTGGTGATGAACATATGAACCTATATGCCTTGTTTTTATTCCCTTCATCGTCAACAGGTATAGAAAATTAAGGGGTATGCTTAGGATTCACTACAGGGATGAAGTTGAATATTTCATTATTTTCATTTAGCCTAAAAGAAATGTTTTCTCTCAAAATAAAAAGTGTTCGTATGCCTCCTTACCTAATTGTATGTGATATAATTTTATATATATATATATATATATATATATATATATACACATACACACATATGTATATTATTTTATCATATTATTTTTATGTGTATTTTGAACATAACATTCTGCTGTGTAGAAACACATAATGAGACTTTTCCCATGTTCTTGATGACAGACCATGTTAATATTCCTTTTTTGGCATATATAGAAAAATTAAGGAATTTTTTTCCTTGAATAACTATCCCTCCGGCTTAATTCAATTTATAGAGATTCATTGTCAGCCAGTCAAGCATTTATTAAATGCCTACTGTGTCTCAACCACTGTTTTAGACATTGGGGATATAAAATTAAATGAAAGAGTAAATCCTTGGCTTTAATGTTCTATTGGAGTAGGAAGAAATTTATGCTTATATAAATATGCACAAAGCATATCATATTCAAAGTATAGTATATACATAGTAAATAACAGCTTTGGGGAGAGGGCATTACCAAGTGGAGGACATCAGTGGCAGCTTTGTGTAGAAGTTAGCCCTTGAATTGAGTTTTGAAGGAAACAAAGAATTCCAATAAGTAAGATGAGAAGTGAGTGTGTTCCAAGTATGATGAACAACAGCGTGAAGTTGGAAACCATTTTTGTCAGTTTTCTCATTTAGTTCTATCTTAGACAAACACCAATAATGTAGAAAATACCATAACATTATGGTACAAACAGATTTTCACAATTATATCACTTCTATTTCAGGCACGTATTGACTGTTTAGAAAATACTGTATAAGTATTATTATCAGCTACTGTCAGTGTAGCATTGTTTTTTCTCTTAGTTCTATACAGTTAATTTTCTTTTCTTTTTTTTTTATAAGCAATTGGGGTTAAGTAACTTGCTCAAGGTTACACAGCCAGTTATTTCTGGGTGTGGTGCTAAGTATCTGAGTCCAGACTTGATCCCAGGTCATCCCGACTCTAAGGATGGTGCTTTTACTCACTGCGCCACCTGGCCGTCCCTATACAGTTAATTTTCAAAAGAGATTGAGGAGGGAGTTGGAAGGTGAAAGAAACTACAAAGGAAGAATTTTAAAATAACTGACTACATTTTTCTTTTTATGTATGTGGTTTCACCTATTTTACACCATGTACTTAATGTCACTAGTGTAAAGCTGCAAGAACTCTGTAATGTTCTATCTTAAGGAATTTTTATTTTATTTTATTTTTTGCTTTTTGGAGGGCAATTGGGGTTAAGTGACTTGCCCAAAGTCACACAGCTAGTCAGTGTGTCAAGTGTCTGAGGCCACATTTGAACTCAGGTCCTCCTGACTTCAGGGCTGGTGCTCTATTCACTGTACCACCTACCTGCCCCTCTTAAGGAATTTTTTATATTTACTTGGTGTTTTCTAAGTACATATAGTCATTGAGAATAGAGAGTTGAACTTAGATCCTGGAAGATCTTAGTTTAAGTTCCATTATGGTTTATAATTGGGGCAAGGAGTTGAAACTAGGGTTCTACAGAGCGGCAAATGGAGAGAGAGGGGCTGCAGATGCAAGAAGGTTGAGGCAGTCTGTGGTTTTGTCAGGTAAGTTGTTTTGTATAACAACTAAAAGTCCATAGAGAAAGATTGGGAAGAATTTAGAACATTTACAAAATAGAGTCTGGGAGTGATAATGCCCTGGTTAGTCTCAGGCAGTTAATGGGTCTGGGAATGGGGACAAGGTCAGCTTTAGTCAGCTGCATTTGACTATGTTATTGGCAACTCTTTAATACCATTAGTTGCAGGTAAGATGCAGACCTTCATTGGTAGAGGGACTCTACTAAACTGGGATTTTCATATACAAATGTAGTCACTGCTCCAGTCTCTATCCCTATGCCATTCCCTCTTGCCCAGTTTAATTGGGAGTTCATTTAAAGTTTGTTTTTACTTACTCATTTTCCTTTCTCCCTACTGTTTAGGTACCACCAATAAGTATAAATGTGTATAATGTTACCACTGTTTAGTTTATCATTTTGAATTTACTATTGTCATTTTTTTCACCTTTTCAGAATATGTAAAATCAAAAGCATTATTTTTGCATTATAGATTTAATGTAACTATACATTATGTGTGTATATGTATACATATTTTTTTATATGTTGTACACATATATATTTCAGGTAGGAAAGAATCAAAATGTGAAGATGACATTTCTGTGAGAGTTGTACCAATTTTGCCTACCCTCCATTATGCTCTACTGGAAGCAAAGAAATTTTTGTCTGAAGAAGAAGTTCATCCAAATGTGTTAGTGAAGCATCATTTCCAAGAATTTGCCAAGCTGAACAAAAATTCTTTATTGTCTTCCCAAAATTCATTTGAAGAACCAGAGTTTTTTCCATTTGACACACTGTCTAGTGAATTTAAGTCAAGTCATCATTCTGAAAAATGTACTCAGAAGACTTTAACTCGTCTAAAATCTTACTTTTCTGATCCTAGTGGTTATGCTTTGGAAATAACCACAGCCTTGGATTTGCTAGCAAGGCATTCTCCATCACCTTTTTCTGTTTCTGATGGTATCTGTGATGTTGGTTTCTCTCTCTTTATGCCTCCGGATCCTGAGTTTGTTGACTCAGAGGCTCAAATGAAAAATGAAACTGAAAAAAACAAAGACTCTGAGGGGACAGGTGAGGTTAATGAGAATACTCTACAGTTGTGCCCAGCATCAAATCTTAGAATCCAGCCGAAGAGAAAAGCAAGTATGTCAGTTGTGATGCAGAATAAAAAGGTGAACTTATGCCGCCCTTTCCCCAAAAAAACAGGACCTGTAACAACCATTGAAACCACGGTTAAGCTAGCAAAAGGTCAATTTCCTCAGAAAAGAAAAAGAGGTAAGTTCCATTTTGATGTAATTTCAAAGTATTAGTGAATATCAATAGATGTCTTATTTAACTGATCTGAGCAATTTTACCTATTTAGCATACAGTTGAGAACAATTAAGCATCTGCTCCATACCTGGTACTTGCTAAGCTCTGGATATACAAAAACAGCCCAAAAAACCAAGCTTTAAAGAAGCTCAAAGTCTAATGGAAGAGACAACATGCAAATAATCATATGTAAAAAGATGTATGTGGGATAAATTAGGATGATCTTAGAACTTAGAAGGCACTAAGATTGAGTTTTGGGAAAGGCTTCTTATAAAAGGCAACTTTAGCTAAGATTTGAAGAAAGTCAGGGCAGCCAGGAAATAGAAATGGGGAGGGGGAGGGGAAGTTCTAGTCATGAGAGACAACCAGCAAATGTGCCTGGAAATAGGGAGATGTATTCGAGGAACAAAAGGAACAGAAAAGAATCACTGGATTCCAGATTATGTGGAAAAGAATAAGGGTGTAAACCAAAGGGAAGCTAAATCATTAATACAACCCAGTTATAACCATGCTTTTGGATATAAGAGGTATAGAGTTGAGGGTATAGGATTTTTGTTTTCAAAGATGTATCTCAAAGAGTCTGTTAATCTTGAAGATTCAATAATTTTAGCTTATTTATGTACATAGATTGTTTCTCACCCAGATTCTCACTTAGTGAGAATGTATATTGTACACAGAATTGTAGGAACAGACTGGTAACCTTTTGGAGAAGTATGGGACTTATAGCACACTCAGTCAGTTCTTGTATGTATATTATAGAATTCTTAACTTCATTTCAGGGGATGGCTGGGTGGCACAGTGAACATAGCACCAGCCCTGACGTCAGGAGGACCTGAGTTCAGATGTGGCCTCAAACACTTAACACTAGCCATGTGACTTTGGGCAAGTCACTTAACCTTAATTGCCCCTCCAAAAATTTTGCAAAAACAAAAAACTTCATTTCAGGGAATTTTTTTGTAAAGGATTTTGTCCTGCTGATGTAACTTCTCATTGATTCTGTGAGTTGTTCTCAAATACTCCTCTTACCTTAAGTGATTATCAGAATGTAGGTTGTTTTTCTTGCTGCCTTCTAAGCCGAGCCTGGCACATAGTAGGTGCTTATAAATGCCTTGTTTCCGTCTTTCCTTAATTTCTAGATGAATTTCAACATTTTGTTGGTGGTGGTCATTTGTTTCAGTTGTGTTCAACTCTTTGTAACCTCTTTTTTTTTTAAATTTTCTTGGCAAAGATACAGGAGTTTGCCATTTCCTTCTCCAGCTAATTTTACAGATGAGGAAACTGAGACAGATAGGGTTAAGTGACTTGCCCAGGTTGGATTTGAGCTCAGGAAGATGAGTCTTCCTACTTTCAGGCCTGGCACTCTCTCCACTGTGCCACCTAGCTGCCCCATGAATTTCAACATACTTTTGTTTAAAATGTATGGCTCTTTCCTTCAGCATTCTGTGCCAGACTAATGTTTCTCAGTCTGGTGTTGATTTAGAAGGCTGCACTGAATCATTGTGCCTTGCCATTTTTATAGTTGTACCTTTATGGTTCTCTTCATTTGGCTTACAGGATGAAGTTTAACAAATTTTAAAATATGTAATTTCATTAATTTAAGTTAAATTTTTTTAAAATTTATTATTTTTTAAAATTAATTTATTTCTTTAGTTTACAGAATTCAATTCCACAATTCCTTGAGTTTCACATTTTGTTCCCCTCCCTCCCCTCCCCCCATGGCGGCATATAGTCAAGTATAGTATCTGTAAATACTTTCACATTATACATTAGTCAGGTTATAAAGACAGATTGTATCAGATGGAATGAAAAATGGTAAAAAGGACATAAAACCAAACAAGAAAAGGTAAAAGATCAGGTATTTTGCTTCCATCTGGATATAAACTCAGTTCTTTCTCAGGATGTACACATTTCTCTCCATCATGAGTTTTTTGGGATTGACTTATATCACTGCATTGCTGAGAAGTCTATCAGAGTTGGTCATCACACATACGTTGTGTCTGTAATTGTGTACAAATTTCTCCTGGTTCTACTCTTCTCACTCAGCATCAGTTTGTATAAGCCTCTCCAGGTAAATATGAAGTCCATCTGCTCCCCGTTTCTTATAGCACAATATTATTCCGTAACATGCATATACCACAACTTGTTCAGCCATTCCCCAATTGATGGGCACCCCCTTAATTTCCAGTTCTTTGCCACCACAAAAAGAGCTGCTATAAACATTTTTGTACATATGGGTCTTCCTCCCACTTCTATGATCTCTTTGGGATATAACCGTAGGAGTGGTATTGCTGGGTCAAAGGATATGAAATTATTTATAGCCCTTTGGGCATAATTCCATATTGCTCTCCAGAAAGGCTGGATCAGTTCACAACTCCACCAGCAATGCATTAGTGTTCCAATTTGCCCACATCCTCTCCAGCATTTGTCATTTTCCTGTTTTATCATCTTAGCCAATCTGACTGGTGAGATGTGGTACCTCAGAGTTGTTTTGATTTACATTTCTCTAAACAATAGTGATTAAGAGCATTTCTTCATGTGCTTATAGATATCTTTAATTTCTTTCTCTGAAAATTGCCTGTTCATATCCTTTGACCATTTATCAATTGGGGAATGACTTGTATTCTTATAAATTTGACTCAATTCTCTGTATATTTTAGAAATGAGTCCTTTGTCAGAGATATAGGTTGTACAGATTCTTTCCCAATTTCCCATCTCCCTCTTAATCTTGGTTAGGCTTTGTACAGAAGCTTTTCAATTTCATGTAGTCAAAATTATCTATTTTACATTTTACAATATTCTCTAATTCTTGTTTAGTCATAAAGTCTTTCCCTCTCCACAAATCTGACAGGTAAACTATTCCTTGGTTTCCCAGACTGCTTACAGTATCAACCTTTATACCTAGATCATGCACCCATTTAAACTTGATTTTGGTATATGGTGTTAGATAATGGTCTATGCCCAGTTTCTGCCATACTATATTCCAGTTTTCTCAACAGTTTTTGTCAAATAGTGAGTTCTTATCCCCAAAACTAGGGTCTTGGGGTTTATCAAACAATAGATTGCTATAGTGGTTGACTTCTGAATCTCGTGTGCCTAATCTATTCCATTGATCCACTCCTCTATTCCTCAGCCAGTACCAAGTAGTTTTGATGACTGCTGCTTTATAGTACAGATTGAAATCTAGTATAGCTAGTCCACCTTCCCTAGCATTTCTTTTCATGAATTCCCTTGATATTCTGGACCGTTTATTCTTCCAAATGAATTTTGTTACTATTTTTTCTAGCTCTATAAAGTAGTTTTTTGGTAAATTGGTATGGCACTAAATATATAATTTAATTTAGGTAAAATTGTCATTTTTATTATATTAGCTCGACCCAGCCAAGAGCAATTGATATTTTTCCAATTAGTTAGATCTGACTTTATTTGTGTGAAAAGTGTTTTGTAGTTGTGGTTATATAGGCCCTGGGTTTGTTTTGGCAGGTAGATTCCCAAATATTTTATAATGTCTACAGTAACTTTAAATGGGATTTCTCTTTCTGTCTCTTGCTGTTGAATTTCATTGGAAATATATAGGAATGCCGAGGATTTATGTGGGTTTATTTTATATCCTGCAACTTTGCCAAATTTATTTATTGTCTCAAGTAGTTTTTTACTTGATTCTTTAAGTATATCATCATATCATCTGCAAAGAGTGATAGCTTGGTCTCCTCTTTGCCTAATTTGATTCCTTTGATTTCTTTTTCTTCTCTAATTGCTACTGCTAACATTTCTAGTATCAGATTGAATAAGAGGGGTGATAGTGGACACCCTTGTTTCACCCCTGATCTTATGGGAAATGCTTCTAGCTTATCCCCATTACATATAATACTGTTGATGGCTTTAAATAGATGCTACCTATTATTTTAAGGAAGACTCCATTTATTCCTATACTTTCTAATGTTTTTAATAGGCATGGATGTTGTATTTTGTCAAAAGCTTTTTCTGCATCTATTGAGATGATCTTGTGGTTTCTGCTAGTTTTATTGTTGATATGATCAATTATACTGATAGTTTGCCTAATATTAAACCATCATTGCATTCCTGGAATAAATCCTACCTTATCAAAGTGTATTATTCTTGAAATAAGTTGATGTAGTCTTTTTGCTAGTATTTACTTAGATTTTTTGCATCTATATTCATGAGGGAGATTGGTCTATAATTTTTTTTCTCTGTTTTATCTCTTCCTGATTTAGGTATCAGTACCATATTTGTGTCATAAAAAGAATTTGGTAGGACTCCTTCTTCATTAATTTTCCCAAATACTTTGGACAGTATTGGAATCAATTGTTCTTTATATGTTTGATAGAATTCACTAGTAAATCCATCTGGCCCTGGAGATTTTTTCCTAGGGAGCTGACTGATGGCTTGTTCAATTTCTTTTTCTGAGATGGGGTTATTTAAGTAATTTGCTTCCTCTTCAGTTAATCTGGGCAACTTGTATTTTTGTAAATATTCATCTATTTCCTTAAGATTGTCAAATTTATGTGCATGCAATTGGGAAAAATAATTCCTACTTATTGTTTTGATTTCCTCTTCATTGGAGGTAGATTCACCCTTTTCATTTTTGATACTCATAATTTGGTTTTCTTCTTTCTCTTTTTTTATCATATTGACTAGGGTCTATCAATTTTGTTGGTTTTTTCATAAAACCAGCTCTTAGTTTTATTTATTAATTCAATAGTTTTCTTAATTTCAATTTTATTCATCTCTCCTTTGGTTTTCAATATTTCAAGAATTTGTTCTTTTTCTAGGTTTTTCAATTGCATGCCCAATTCGTTGACCTCCCTTTTCTCTAATTTAGTCATGTATGCACTCAGGGATGTAAAACTTCCCCTAAGAACTGACTTTAATGCATCCCACAAATTTTGGTATGTTGTCTCATTTTCATTCTCTTGAATGAAATTACTGATTGTTTCTATAATTTCTTGTTTGACCCACTCATTCTTATTTTTTTTATTTTTAATGCTTTATGAACTTCCGATTTACATCATTCATTTCTGCCAGATTTAGAGTTACAAATTTTCTCCCCGATTTTCCCCTACCCACTGCCCCAAAATAACAGTCCCACAGGATATCCCCTCCTCCAGTCTACTCTCATATTTTCTCGCATACCCCTTTCGACTTTTCCAGTGGATCTCTATGCCTCAGTGGCTGTATATCTTATTTCCCAATTACATGTAAGATGGTATTAATAATAGTATATATATATATATACACACACACACACATACATATACATACATATATATTTGAATATTTGATTTTAAAACTTTCAATTCCAGATTCATTCCCTTCCTCCTTGTCACCCACCCTTACTGGGAAGATAAGCAGTTCAGTATAGGTTGTACATGTGTGGCTAATGCAAAACAATAACATAGTAGATATATTGTAAAAGACTGACTATATTTCCCTCCCTCTTATCCCACCTCCCACTTATTCTATTCTCTACTTTGATCCCATCCCTTTTCAAAAGTGGGTGCTTCCAACTTCCCTTCCACCCCCACCGCTGCCTGCCCTCCCTTCCATTATCCCCCTCTCATCCCCTTCCCCCCTTACTCTCCTGTAGGGTGAGATACCCCATTTAGTGTGTATTTCATTCCCTCCCCAAGCCAAATTCAATGGGAATAGGGTTTACCCATTCTTTTTTACCTTCCTATTCTTCCCCTCCATTGTAACCATTTTCCCTTGCCTCTTCTATATGAGATAGTTTACCCCAATCTGTCTTTCCCCTTCTTCTCTCATTATATTCCTCTCACCTCTTAATTTCACCTTTTAAGTATCATCCCTTCCTGTTAAATTGGTCTTGTGCCCTCTATCTATGTATACCTGTAAACATATATATATATACACATTCACATATGTATTCATATGCCCATATACCTTCATATATAGATACATATATATATTTCTAATCCCTTCAACTACTGAGAAAAGTTTCATAAGTTACAGTTATTGTTTTTTCCATGTAGGAATGTTAATAGTTCAACTTTGATAAGTTCCTTATGATTTCTTTTCCCTGTTTAGCTTCTCATGCTTCTTGTATCTGAATGTCAAATTTTCTATTCAACTCTGGTTTTTTCATCAAGAATGCTTGAAAGTCCTCTATTCCACTGAATGACCATATTTTCCCCTGAAACATGATACTCAGTTTTGCTGGGTAGGTGATTCTTGGTTTTAATCCCAGCTCTTTTGACCTCCAGAATATCATATTCCAAGCCCTTTGATCCCTCAGTGTAGAAGCTGCCAGATCCTGGGTTATCCTGATTGTGTTTCCACAATATTAAAATTGTTTCTTCTTGGCTGCTTGTAATATTCTCTCCTTAATCTGGGAATTCTGGAACCTGGCTATAATATTCCTTGGAGTTTTCTTTTTGGGATCTTTTTCAGGAGGTGATAGGTGGATTCTTTCAACTTCTATTTTGCCCTCTGGTTCTAAAACATCAGGGCCGTTTTCTTTGAGAACTTCCTGGAGGATGATTTCTAGGTTCTTACTTTGATCATGGTTTTCAGGTAGTCCAATAATTTTTAAATGATCTCTCCTGGATCTATTTTCCAGGTCAGTGGTTTTTCCCATGAGGTATTTCATATTTCCTTCTATTCTTTCATTTGTTTGGATCTGTTTACAGCATCTTGATTTCTCATAAAGTCATTAGCTTCCCATTTGGTCCAGTCTAATTCTGAAGCAATGATTCTCCTCATTGAGCTATTGAGATTCTTTTTCCATCTGGCAAATTCGGCTTTTTAAGGCATTCTTCTCCTCATTGCCTTTTTGAGCCTCTTTTGCCATTTGAGTCAGTCTGTTTTTTAAGGTATTATTTTCTTCAGTCAGGCTGTTGACTCTCATTTCATAATTTTCTTTCATTGTTCTCATTTCTCTCCCCAATTTTTCCTCCACTTCTCTTATCTGCTTCTTAAGGTCCTCTATGGCCTGTAACCAGCTTGTATTTTCCTTTGAAGCTTTTGGTGCAGTTCTGATTTTACTGTTTTCCTCTTGTTCCATGCTTTGCTCCTTTTAGTCCCCAAAATAGGAGTGTAATGTTGGCATCTTCTGTCTGCTTTGTTTCCTTTGCCTGGTCATATTGCCCCTCAGTCACTTGACTTTTGGGCTTTTTGCCACAGTGGGACTCTGCCACCAGACAGGGGAGCTTTCGTCCCAAATGCTGGGGTTTTCTCAGCTGCCAGAGGTATTAGATGGGTGCCCTCTCTGAGGTCTCCACATGCTCTGGCAAGCTGGACACACACCCCAGGACCTCCACCCTAGACTGCAATCCAGATCCAAGAAGGTTAAAGCAGGAGCGATTACCCCTCAGACTGGTGCTTGGTCCCCCTACACTGTGCAGGCCAGGAGGTGAAGCTGCCACGTGGCGCTGGCTGGCTGTGCAGGCGCCTCAGCAGCTTCTCA
>NW_027185867.1:3424936-3427830 GCF_028583685.1 Petaurus breviceps papuanus | reverse complement strand
GGTGGGGGTGGGGGGGGGGGGGGAAGGGGCAAAATCCACAACTCCTACTTACTGGTCCCAAAGTCTAGACTGCACTGACCTCTCACTTTGTCTTCCGCATTTATGTGTTGATAAATCTGGAAATGGCCACAGGTGCTGCTGATCTGGAGTCCTTCTGGCTGGTGGCTGGTCAGGCATGCCCTGGGGCTAAAACCTCGGTGGGGCTGGGCTTGGCTCCCAGAGCACTGTGCTGGCTGATTCCTGCCTGGCTGTCCTCAGCGGGAGGTTAGCTTTTCTGTGTCATTTTGTGGGTTCTGAAACTCCAAAGTTTGTATAGAGTCCCCTTTTTACATGGATTGGGGAAGGTGGAAGCCAGAGCCGCGGGGAAAGTCATGCTTCTACTCCGCCATCTTGGCTCCGCCCCCAACCCACTCATTCTTTAGGATTAAATTGTTCAGTTTCCAATTAGTTTTTAGTCTGTCTTTCCATGGCCCTTTATTGCATATAATTTTTATTGCATCATGGTCTGAGAAGGATGCATTTAATATTTCTGCCTTACTGCATAGAATTGTGAGGTTTTTATGCCCTAGAACGTGGTCAGTTTTTGAGTATGTGCCATGAACCGCTGAGAAGAAAGTATATTCCTTTTTATCCCCATTCAGTTTTCCCCAGAGATCTATCATACCTATCTCTCTAAAATTCTGTTCACCTCCTCAACTTCTTTCTTGTTTCTTTTGAGGTTGGATTTATCAAGTTCAGAGAGGGGGAGATTAAGGTCTCCCACTAGTATAGTTTTGCTGTCTATTTCTTCCTCTAATTCCTTTACCTTCTCCTCTAGGAATTTGGATGCTATACCACTTGGTGCATATATAATGATATTGCTTCATTCTCAATGGTGCCTTTTTAACAGGATATAGTTTCCTTCCTTATCTCTTTTAATTAGGTCAGTTTTTGCTTTTGCTTTAACTGAGATAAGGATTGCTACCCCTGCTTTTTTTTACTTTAGCTGAGGCATGATATATTTTACTCCATCCTTTTACCTTTACCCTGTGTGCATCCCTCTGTTTCAGATGTGTTTCTTGTAAACAGCATATTGTAGGATTATGATTTCTAATCCATTCTGGTATCTGTCTCTGTTTTATGGGAGAGTTCATTCTATTCATATTTACAGTTATGATTGTTATCTGTTTCTTTCCCTCCATCCTATTCCCTCCCCTGTTAATGCTCATATTTTTCCCCCTTCTCCCTTCCCCCCCTAATAATTTTCCTTTTGACCACCGCCTCCCTCAGTATTCCCTTATCAGCCCCTCTCCCTTTTCCTCCCCTTTCCCCTTACTTCTTCCCTCCCTACTAACCCTCCCCCCCCATTTTATAGCCCTTTTCCCCTCCTACTGCCTGTAGGATATTTTTATACACAATGAAGTATGGTATTTCTTCTTCGCACCAAGAGTGACAGGAACAAATCTCATGCAAAGCTCCTCTCCCTCCCCTCTTTCCCTGTCCTATTCTTAACTGGTTGTTATTCCCTCCTTGCACCAGAACCAATGAGGGAAAGCTCATATGATTCTCATCTCCCTCCCTTCTTTTCCTTTGCTCCATTGTTTTTATGCCTCTTTGTGTGGCATAATTTACCCTTTTCCACTTCATTCATTCCTCTTCTTCCATTGCAGTCCCTTTGTAGCCCTCAATAAGATTTTTTTTCTAATCATCATTTTGTGTATTTTATACTCATACCCTCTACTTGTCTATAACCAGTTTGCTCTTATTAAATAGCGGTGTGTGTGTGTGTGTGTGTGTGTGTGTGTGTGTGTGTGTGTGTGTTTTCCTTGTTTACCTTTCTATGTCACTGTTGCATCCATAATTGGAGATTGAATTTTCCATTGAGTTCTGGCTTTTTCATCAGGAAGGTCTGGAACTCAGTAATATCGTTGAATGACCATCTCTTTGCCTGGAAGAATATGCTCAGTCTAGCTGGGTATGTGATCCTTGATTGTAACCCGAGCTCTTTTGCGTTCCGGAAAATTGTATTCCACTGCCTCCAATCTTTCAGTGTAGAGGCTGCCAAATCCTGTGCGATCCTCACTGTGGACCATCAATATTTCAATTGTTTCTTTTTGGCCACTTGAAGTATTTTCTCTTTTACCTGGTAGTTCTGGGGTTTGGCCACAACATTTTGAGGACTTTTCAGTTTGGGATCTCTTTCAGCAGGTGTCCGGTGAATTCTCTCCATTTCTATTTTACCCTCAGGTTCTAGTATCTCAGGGCAGTTTTCCTTAAGGAGCTCTTGGAGAATGTTGTCCAGGCTCGTTTTTTCATTATGATTTTCTGGTAGGCCTGTGATTCTCAGATTATCTCTCCTGGATCTGTTTTCCAGGTCAGTTATTTTTCCATTGGGGTATTTTACCTCTTTTTCTAATTTTTCATTCTTGTTGTTTTGTTTGACTAATTCTTGGTTCCTCATAGAGTTGTTTGTTTCAATTTGGTTGATTCTAGTTTTTAGCAAATCATTTTCCTTGGTTAATTTTTGGAGCTCCTTTTCTATACCATACACTTTTCTTTTTAGAGAGATGTTTTCTTCATTGTAATGTTTTTCTAATTCTGCAATTTTGGTTTTGAGGGAATTATTCATTTTGTCTTCTGCCTCTCATTTGGTTTTCAAAGTTCCTTTTGATCTCATCTAGGAGAGCTTTCTGTGCTTGGGCCCCAGTTCCCTGTTGATGTTTCAGCTGTGGGTGTGGAGTCCATATTGTCTTCCTCTGAGTTTGGTTCCTCCCTCTGAGGATAGTAGGACTCCAGAGTCTTTGTAGTCTGCTTTCTACCCATTTTGAGGCAGGGCCCTAGCCATGCCTTCCTCTAGGGATGCCAAGCCTTTACTGTAGAGGGTTTTGCCCTGGGGCAATAGTTAATATGTTTTC
>NW_027185867.1:3381520-3424836 GCF_028583685.1 Petaurus breviceps papuanus | reverse complement strand
GGGGGGGGGGGAGGAGAGGGGTTGGAGCAGGTGTGAGGTTCATTCTGTCATCCTGGTCTTTGGAGGTCCTGATAGGGGAATTTGTTTGTTTTTAAAATTCTGGTCTATGAAGTGGTAGCCCCAGGAGTATTTGCTGTCCGGGACAGGGGCCCCTGCATTTGGTTCTTACCTTGCTCTTTCCAGTCCCAGCCCTTTGGTCATAGGCCTACTAGTGGCCCTTGTGGTTAGTGGGATGACTTGCCCTCCGAGTTGATCAGGCCTCTTCCGGGCCTGCCTCTGCGTCTGTGGGCCACACCTTCTGGGCCTGCCTAAGTTAAATTTTTAAGTTGCTTTGATCTCAAAATTGATTTTGAAAAAAATTGAAAACTTAAGTTTTGCTCATTGTTATTGAAATTATTTTTTAAAAGAAAACAAAATTATCATTTCTTTTAAAGCACTAATATAGAATATAGTTATGTAAATAAGTTTTGTCATTTAAAATCATGATAAAACCATGCTGATGTTGATTTCGATCTGAACCTTCCTCTAAGAAAAAAAAACGTCATTCCTTTTTTGAGGTGCCGAAGTGCTGACAGCACAGTTTATACAGACAACAAAATTGGATCAGAAAATCCAAGAGACTTCTCTTTCTGAAAGTGTGCCCGTGGTAACTAATGCTAAAAAGGTAAAGAAACCAGAGACATCTCCAATCAAGACTGTGCCAAGGGTTAACCAAGCCATGAAAAAACCTCCACAGAAACAGAGAGTAAATATAGTAAAAAGCAACCAAAATCCAAGAATGAGAAAACAACTACAACCTGGTAAGACAAGTTTCATATCCATATGAATTACAGTTCCATAGATACAGATTAAATAAAAATTGCAAGGTACCAAGTGGAATTAATGACTTTTAGAGATACGTGATAATAATATTGACATTTAATATTTGTATAGCCCTTAAAAGTTTTCAGTGCCCTTTACGTTATATTATCTAATTTGATTTTCACAAGAACTCTATGAGCTTGGTACTATGATTGTCCCCATTTAACAGATGAGAAACTCAGGTTGAGAGTGATTAGGTGACTGTCTACTCCTATATGTGGATTAAATGTGGATGTTTCAGGGGAAGCTTGGTGGTGCACTGGCCCTGGAGTCAGGAGGACTTGAATTCAAATGTGGCCTCAGACACTTGATACTTTCACCTTGGGCAAGTCACTTAACCCCAATTGCCTTGCCTTCCCCTTTCCCCCCTGCGAAAAAAAAGAAAAGAGAAAAAAAGCTCTAACTTAAGCTCTCTTTTCTTTTGGTGATCTCAGCTGTTACCCTCACTGGTGATTTTACCACCTCTGTACAGCTTATGCCTAAATAGGCATTGGGAATACTGAAAGCAGAGTCAAGGGAGTGGGGAAGCATAGGATATTAAGCAAGCAGTCCAAATATAGCTAGAATAGAATGTATTGAAAGGAATGGTAAAGTTTAGAAAAATCTATAACATTATATTATGGAGGGATTCAGTGACAGAATTCTGGGCTTAAATCATTAGATAGTGGGATTTTGAGCAGGCAGATCTATAAAACAGAATCATACATACTGTTAAGACCTGTGATTTCATTGGTGTCAGGAATTTCCTTGTGGGGTACTTCTTCCACCCAGGCAGGTCAGCACATTCATTGCAGGTCATAGTTTAGGATGTTTCCTAGGGCACTGAAAGCTTCAGTGACTTGCCTATGGCCATATAGCCAGGTTTTCTTGACTGAGGCCTGCTTTCAAATCCATCATGCCACAATGCTTCCATATAGGACAACATCATTATTGTTAGTCATCTCATTCTTCTTTCTCTATGGTGTTCTGGTAGTAACAGTCATGGGACAAATAGCTATCTTGGTATTATTATTTTATACTTAATATTATGCAGATTGTTGCACAGTTAGATGAAATAATTGTTTTTTTTATAACTGAATAAAGGTACCAGGATATAAGCTTATCTTTTGTATGTTCATTAAAAGCATCTTTGGGACAATTCCAGTTATTATCACAATGGTTGATGCACACATTAGGGTTTTGCAAAGCATATTATTTTATATAAGCCTCACAGCATTTCACAACAATGTTGTGAGGTAAATAAAACATATGTTGTTCCCATTTTACAGACAGAAACTAAGAAAGAGAGATTAAGTGATTTGCTTATATTTACACAGCTCATATCGGAGGTGAAATTCAAACTCAATCCTTCTTTACTTAAAATCCAGTATTCTATGCACTACATAATTATGTCATTAGTTTACAGCAAAAGAGAATGGAAGTTGAAAGGCCTGATAGAAGATTACTGCAAACTCTAGATGGTTGGTTTTGAGGGACTGTACAAGGATGGCATAGTGGGAATGGAGAGAAAGGAATGGGTTTGAGAGATATGGAGAGTATAGAATAGATAGGACTTGAAGACATATTGGCTCTGATAGGGGAGAATTGTGGTACCACTGATAGCAACGAGGGAGGTCAGAAGAAAGAACAGATTCTAAGGCAAAAATGAAGAGTATCATTCAGATACATTGAGATTGAGCTTTCAGTGTGACACCCGAATAGAGACATGAATCAGGGCAGGAGCTCTGGATATGAGAATTTTCAGTTTAAAGGCAATAATTGAAATCATAGGAATGAATGAAATTGCCAAAGAAGAGAGAGTATTGAAATACTGTTTTTTTTTCCTAATTTTTTGGTCTTTTTTTTTTTTTTGGAGAGGGGAAGGCAGGGCAATTGGGGTTAAGTGACTGGCCCAAGGTCACATGGCTAGTAAGTGTTAAGTGTCTGAGGCTGGATTTGAACTCAGGTCCTCCTGACTCCAGAGCCAGTACTCTGACGTAGTGGCACCACCTAGCCGTCCCAATAACTGATTTCTTAACAATTATGCAAGCACGGTACAAACTCCCTAAGGTTCAACCCCACTAGAAGGGCTTTGATTGGGGGGCTGATGATGGATAATGTTTAATGTGATAAAAGTAATTTTTCATAGGCAATTATTGTGACAACACACTTAATTTCATGAACATCAAATACTGTCTCTTTTTTTTATGCTTCAGCCAAAAGAGAGATTCCCTCCCAGCTACCAGTTAAAATTCTGTCAAATAACCAAGGAGATGATCGTAGTGAGAATACAGTTCAACTTGGAAACACTGCTGTTGTTCAGTCAGATCTTCAAGAAAACTGCATTGGTCACTTTGATTCCCAAGCCCTAAATATGTTGGCTGATCTAGCTCTAAGCTCTGCTACCTCTACCACCTCATCATCTATTCACAGAGACCTGTCTTCCTCCTCTGACTTGACACAAAACAATATTTTGTTCTGTAAAGAAAATCCTTTGCAAGGTACTTATGATCATGAATATCACAGGCTGGCTAAAAACCAAAGATGTGCATTGTATTCTCTTGAACTATCCAAGCCATCTTATGAACAGACTGATTCAAGGACAAATTTACCTGACAGCCAGAGTGAAAAGAGCTTGACTCAGTATAGTCAAATATCTGTGACCCAGGAAGCACTTCCTAAAGAGACACTAGAATCTTCAGATGAAAGCAATAGTAATAGCTCATTTATTGCCATAGAACATTCTTATGCCTTACTCACTGCTGAACATTCAAAGAAACATCTGCAGCAGCGTGGAACACAAGGTCCTACTTTTGCGAAGAATGGGACAAAAGGCCCTGAGGCAGGGACTCCAGTGGGCAAAGTGATGCCATTTCGGCATCAGCATAACACTCCACCTGTTCAAAAGCTTTTGCTGGATCCAATCATAAAACATAAGAGTAGATTATTGCCTTCCAATTTAAAAGAAGATTTTTGTCATTCTCACACAGTCTTTTTCTGTGATGGCTCCTTTAAGGTTACTTGTAAGTGTGAAACAGAATATGTATTCAGCTTAGATAGTAAATACACTAATAACCCACTGGAGAAAACTGTAATACGAGCTTTACATGGGTAAGTATTAAACTTGATTTTGGTATAATGTTTCCATTAGAGTAAACTTATACAAAGGAGTTGTTTCTATTCCTTGGATTCCTCTTGAGGAAGGGGAAAACCATAGTTATAAGTACTGGTGTGGTACTGTCTGTCAGACTTGCAGAAAGATTTTAGACATGGGAATTGATAGTCCTGGTTCTACCACTGGTTTCCACTAACTGAAGAAATCATTTAACAGATGCATAGTTTAGGCATAATGAGGACTTTAATTGAGGGCACCATTGTTTTTCAATTAAAATTGAAAAGATCTTACATCAAAGAAGAGGATTTTTTAATTGCTTTTTTTAAACTTGAATATTGGAAGGATAGCTCCTTCCCTGTGGAACTTAAGAATAATTTTAATATCTTTTTTAAAAATATAAAGCTAGATTTGATGAAAGAATGATTTCATATTCAAAGGTAATCTGTACATCTTATCTGTTCAAGAAGGACATATGTAAACTGTGTCTTTAGTTCTTAGTGTAACTATAGAAGGCCTTCATATTTGAGTTTGGATTTTATATTTTTCTGGGTTCTAGTTTTTTTATTCTCTTAGTATCAGAAGTACAGCACTCCATGCCAAGTTTACCTTTTTCTAGGGAGAGTTTGGAAGGTGAAGGGCTTGTCAAGGGTGATTCTTTTTCCACTCCTGTTTTTCCTTTATCTTATGGAAAAAGATACAAAAATGGATGTGGTACATCTGAATTGACAAAACAATGACTGGAATGGGATAGAGAAGTTAGAGCTGGAAACATCTGTGACAAATATCTAGCCCAACCCTATCCTTGTATAGATGAGGAATTAAAGCCCATAGAAGTTAAACTAGTTGCTCATGGTTTTAAGGAGAAAGAGTGGAACTGGAATTTTAACTCAGTTCCTGACTTCAAATTCAGCATGCCTTTTACAAGGACAGCAGCTCTTCTCACATGAAAGAGACCTACTACAGGAATCAGTGTTTGTGTACAGTAGTAGCTCAAGTCCTTTAATATTAATAATTTGTTAAACCAGCATCTCAGTTTTTTCTTTTAGTTGCTGCTTTGTACTTTGTATATTTTCAAATGGGTGTATCTGCAATAGTGAAGACTTTCTATTCATTATAACTTTCACCAAAAGTTATTTTCACTGGTTCAACATGACTTTATTTTCCTCTTTGATCTCTTCAGACCCTGGAATGCTGATGTGCCAGATAACGTAGAAGAAGTGAAGCTTATTCTTCATATGTGGGTAGCTCTGTTTTACAGCAATCAAAATAAAGTCATACCCTCAGCTCGAAAAGTAGTAGAGCATAGCAATCCAGCAAAATATGTTTCTATAAATAGTACTTTGGATCCCTTGGATTTCAGTGAAGTCAGTGAAGAATGTCTAGGTGTGAAACGACATTCTGTGGATTCGCCATTGGAGTCCAGTTGGCCTTCAAGTAGTTCTACAACTGGAATATTATTGGCCTGCACCAACATCAAACCATCCACAAGTGGTTTGGAAGAGAGAGCTACTTTAGCAGGAGAGGACCATCAGGATGTCCCAGAATTCCAGAGCACTATCTGTTCTTCTAATAATGAGGTAGGACTAGATAAAACAAATGATGCTCTTTTGGGAGTAGTTGTCATTGTTTTGTTAAATAGAAATTATATTTAGTAGTAGATAGCATTAGATTAGTTTGTAAAAACTGATGCTCCCACTTATATAACAAAGTATAAGAGGAAAGCATACAGTTTTTATAAAGCTTTGGGTGTGAAGGAAGAATTTCCCTACAAAACTTATGAGGTACTGTTGATGGATTAGCAGAAAGAGCTAAGTCTTGGCCTATGTGCTTGAGAATATTGCTCATTTGAGATAGAAAAGAAATAGTTGCAAAGGAAAAAAAGATTCTTGGATTTCTAAGACCTGGTTAGTAGGTCCACATGAAATAATTCTTATATGGAAAATAATTCCCCTACCTACCTGTTCTTAAGTACCAGGGGTCCAGGGCCCTAAGTGGCATAAATATCAAAGTTGTAACAATATTCTGAGAGTAACAAAGGTTGCTACCATTTTAAAATCCATAGCACTAGCATCCTTTAGGATGTTGAGTGATGTATATTAGAGCTATTCTGTTATAGTCCTCTTAGGATGTTTATCTTGGAGAAACTAAGAATATAGATAAGTAAGCCCTATTTATGTCTGCAGTTGGATTTCAGAGTATATTTTTGTTTCAGACGTATTCTTCATTAAGGGGCATGTATCATTCATTAATTATTTCCAGAAGAAATTTTTAACATGATCTTTGGCGATCATATACAAGGAGAATTTGAGAATAGAAAAAGTATATGCTTATAAAGGATTGTTATTTTGTTTGGTGTAACACTGTAGGGCAGTTAGGTGACACAGTGGATAGAGTGCCATGCCTGGAATTAGGAAGACTCATCTTCCTGAGTTCAAATCTGGTCTTAAGATGTTGTATGTCTACATGACCCTGGGCAAGTCATTTAACCCTATTTACCTGAATTTTTCATCTGTAAAATGAACTGGAGAAGGAAATGGCAAACCACTCCAGTATCTTTACCGAGAAAATCCCAAATGGTATCACAAAGAGTCAGGCATAACTAAAATGACTGACTGACATAATGCTGACGGTATTCTTGAGTAATTAATTCTTCTGTGATATATCACTACATCTCATTTTGCAAATGTTCAAAATGGGATATGGAGAGACTTGACAGAGCAGAAACCAGACTTGATGAGCGTCTGGATATCTATTTGTGTACTTAATTTATTGAAGTACTTTTAAAATACTAATTTCAGAAGCTTTGTAGTTTATCTGTTTAAAAAAGTGAGATGGTACAGGATCATTGTCATATAACATGTAAGATGAGAGAGCAGAATAGTAACAAGTCAGAAAATGGAAGGATCAGAGGAGGTTAAACTGTCACGGGTTACTTGTCCAGGAGTTGATCAAGCCACATCAAACTCTAAAACTGGGGTGTCTCTTCAGGTAATATAAGATCTTTGAGCTTCTTAGTTGTAGTAAAATTAGTGTAAGTCAAGAGAATGCTGATGAAATCTCATATTTTAATGTAAAATGGTAAAACAAACAAAAATCACCGCAACAATAATGAGTTCTGTGTTTTGGTTAGGTTGAGTTTGCTATGTCAGCAGAACACTCAGTTTAAAATATCCAGTAGGTAGATGGTAAGTTAGGACTAAACCCCAGGGGAGTGACTATGGCTGATTATAAAGCTCTGAGTTTTCTTCATGAAGATGATAATTAAACCCAAGAGAGCTGATGAGATCAGAAAGGACAAGAGTATAGAGAGAAAAGACAGTGCCCCATCAGTTGGGGAATGGCTTAACAAGTTATGGTATATGATTATGAAGGAATATTATTGTACTATAAGAAATGATGCAGGTGATGGGTACAGAAAAACCTGGGAAGACTTACATGAATTGATCAAAGGGAAGTGAGCAGAACATTGTACACAGTAACAGCAATGTTGTAATGATGATCAACTTTGAAATACTTGGCTACCCTTATTAATACAATGATCCATAATAATTCTGAAGGACTTGTGATAAAAAATGCTGTCTACTTTTGGAGAGAGAACTGATGAACTCTAAGTGCAAAATAAAGGATATTTTTTTTTTCAGTTTTTATTGCCTTTTGGGAGGGGGTGCAACATGACTAATATGGAAATGCGTTTTGCATAACTTGTCATGTATAATAATATATTTATTGCCTTCTCAAGGGATGAGAAAGGGGCTAGAGAGAGAGGGAGAGAGTTTGGAACTGAAATTTTTTTTTAAGAAAAGAGAGAGAGAAGTGGGCCTTAAACATAGTTTTTGGTTTGTGATATATGTGATGAGCCATCAAAGGAGACTGAAAAGGAGTAGCCAGAAAGATAGGTGGAGCAGCAGGAGAGAGTCACAAAACCCAGAAAAAGTGATCAGTAGTGTCCAGTGTAGCTAGAGGCTGAGAAAGATAAAGACAGAAAAAAGAAAGCTCTTCAGTGATAGAATGAAGTTAAAGTACTGAGTGGACAGCTCTTTTCTAGGATGAGAATGGAAAGGAGTAGATAGATATCCGTGTGTGTGTGTGTGTGTGTGTGTGTGTGTGTGTGTGAGAGAGAGAGAGAGAGAGAGAGAGAGAGAGAGAGAGAGAGAGAGCATGCTTAAGGGGATCTTAGGATCTAATGCATATTTTTTAAGGGTGAGAGAGACTTTACTATGTTTGAAGGTAGAAGGGAAGAATCCAGTAGATTGGGAAGCCGGCATTTAGCTGAAAAAAATGGAAGGAGTTAGGATCAAGAGAACATGTAGTGGCATTGACCTTTGCAAAGAGAAAGGCTGTGTTATTATCAGAGGAGGAGAAGATGGGGGTGGGGGGAGTTGCTGATATCAAGGCAGAAGGGGATAATAATAAGAAAGAGCTCAGGGTAAAAGACCTTAAATTTTTCACTAAAGCAAGAGATTATTGGCTGAGAAGATGAGGAAAGAGAAGAGGTTTGGAATAACTTCTGTGGGGAATGAAATAGGGAATTAATTAAATTAGGGAGGAATAAAAGAATTGCTTTGCTGCCTTGGGGACCCAGTTGAAACTGGGTAACATAAATTATAATGTGCCTAGACAGCAGTCATATGACTTTCTCCATTTCTGTTCAGGAATATGTGAGTAGAAGCAGAGCCGGCAGATGGTGACAAACATTTTTAAATATAAATTTTTTAGATATCTTTTGTCTTTACATGAAAGTCATTTCTGGACTCCTCTTCTCCTTCCCACCACCAACAGGATTACCAGACCCTATCATGGCTAAGAAAATAATTAAACAAAATTTTCCTGTACAATGACTGCATCTGACAGTGAATGCAGCATTTCACCCTAGTAGTCCTCCACCTCTCTGTCATGAAAAGGGAGGTATGATTCTTTATCTGTCAATTCTCACAATTTGACTTCCTTTTAATGATCTACACAGTTTATAGTGTGGTGTAGTCATTGTTTATATTGTTCTTTTAGTTCTGCTTATTTCACCCTAGTTCACTATTATGACGTTTCCCATGTGTCTCTGGATTCCTCATATTTGTTGTCTCTTGCTGCATAATGATATTCCATTACATTCATATACCATAGTTATTTCAAACACTTCCCAGTTAATGGTCATCCACCTTTCAGCAAACATTTATAAAACACCTAATTTATGCTGTTGCATTAGGTGCTAGGAAAAAGACAAAAATTAAGCTGCCTCTGCCTGCAAGCAGCTTACATTTTACTGGTTTAACATATACACAGATAAAAACTTTTTGTATTTGGCATACTAAATTCTTAACTTTTATCATTTCAGATAATTAGAAAAAGAGTGGAACAGGAATTAACAAGCAATACAGAGATGCCTAATATTGTGCTTTCTAGTAATGCAAGTACACAAACTAGAGAACCTTCTGTGGCTGATGAAAATGAAAATTCACAGAAAGTTGCTAACTCAAGAGCAGTATCTCAGAATGGAATCAGTGATCAGACAATGATCTGTGGAACTTCTGTGAACAGAGCTTTAGAAGACAGAGATGACTCTCTCTATGAAGCACTAGGTGCAAAAGCAAATGCTTTACAGAACGTTACAGAGCACAGCAGCCCCAGAAGCAAAGTGGCAGAGAGTCAGGAGTCATTAGAAAACAAAGATGGCGATTTGGAATATGTAATGATCAATTTGGAACCAATTACTTTCACTTTTGAGAAAAATGCCTGTCTGCCTATGGAAACAGGATTTGCAAGTGGAGCAGATAAAATACCAGACTCTGATAAAGAATTGATTAAAAAAGTATCACCTGTTGAAAGCCTTAGACAGCAAATCCCCTTCCATGAAATAGCCCAAGGACAAGGTGCTTCATCTGCAAATCAGGATCTCCAAGACATTCCATCTATGACAGCATCTGTATCAGCAGGAACTAAATATCTCTGTACCTCTTCTGTTGCTAGAGAGTCTCTTGTTAAGGAAACTGGCTCACTTCAGAAGGAAGTCCCCGTTCCACTGTCAACGTCATCATCAAGTACAGTGTTAATTGAGGCAGTCTCATCAGTTGTAAGTTCTGGTAATCAGGCAACCTCTGATAAAGTAAAACCGCCTCAGGACACATTTCTACAGACTCCAGGACTCTATAGCATATCTTCTGAAGAGGTTATAGAATCATCCCAGATTGAAGAAATAGTTTTAACACCTACTTTTGCCCCCTTGGAAAGCAAGCAAACTGCTTCAGCTGGTTATATTCCATCAAGAACTTCTAAATTGAACTATTCTTTAGAAAAGGAGACAAATGAAAGTGGCTTGAACAGTGAAAGAATGAATTTTGGATCTGTTAACTTAGCATTTACCAAAGAAACTTGCATATCTTTGGGAAGAGAGGCAGTCAGCATAGAGTTATCAGATGATTCAGATATTGAACTAGCACTAACAATATCACCACCTACAAGTCCTCGAGACCAAGCACAATCTGATGAAATTATGCAGATTCAGGCTGTTCCATTAGAGAATGTAGAACTTCAAGTTGTAGCTGAAGAAATAATTGAGCCAGTAAACACAACTTTCCCCAAAAACAGAGAAACTAATTCTTCTGACTATTCCTCACTTCATACTGCAGTGTTGCAGAAAACATTAGAAAATAAAGAATGTAAAAGAGATGCTGTAGACCCAGTTACTTTAGTACTTGCTAAGGAATCGTGTGCCCTTGAGATTGGACAGGAAGTTAATATTATCTCCAACTCACCCTTTGATGGTGCCTTAATTGAGCCAGTGTCACCAGCTTCAATTCCTGATGATCAAGTGCCATCTGAAGAAACACCACTGCCTCAGGATATGCCTCTTCAGATGTTAGAACTACACAGTACAATATCTAAGGAAGTTAGTAAAGCCACCCATATTCAGTCAATAGATATATCTTCAGGAGAAGAAGATAGTACCTCTGCTGGTCATATTTTACCAGGAAGAAAACCTGCTACAACACAGGGGAAACCAACGAAACTTTCTGCTGAAATGGCTTTGCCCTTAATTGATTATGCAGAACAAAAAGAAAGTCACTTACTCCTTCATAGGGGAGCAGCTGAAGACCCTATGGTCCAAAAAAAGTATGATGATGCTAGATTTTTTCCAGGAAGTTTTCAGTGTTGTGATGCAGCATTAAACCAGACCATTTCAGTTGCTAAATGTGAGGAGTACAAGACTTCTTTTCAAGAATTGGAAGGATCAGAGAATCCTTTGCAACACACTAGTGAGGAAAATAAAAGTTTAGACTCAACACATACTGTTTTGGACACCCATAAAGCTCCACTTTGTCTTAGAAAGTTGATAGAAAATAGGTCGGTAGCTGAGAAAATCCATTCTTCAGCTGAATCAGAGCTGACAAGCAATTCATTGGACCACAAGAGTAGCCCTTTAAACAGTAGGAAGGATTTGCATGGGCAAAGTGAATATGATTATTTACATAATAAATCTCTGAATTCAACTTCAGGTGATCAATCTGATTTTATACAGATGTATTCACCCTCAAAGAACCCAAACATTTGTATTTCCATGGATGATGCTTCACATAAAAGTAGTTCAGGACAGCTAAATGAAGAGAGGTTTCAAGAGCGTGGAATTTCAGTGGTCAATAGTCTCAATAATGATGAAGTTATTTCCACTTTGCATGAAGAGTTCATCAATTTAAAAGAAACTAGCCTTGGGTCAAGCTTCACACCATTGTCAAAAGGGGAAGGAAAAACACACGTTCATCAAGATGTTTCAGTTTGTGAAACAAAAGATCAGCCAAATGGCATTTTTGCCACCAAAGAATCTAACTTGGTGTGCAGTGGTACATACCAAAATGTGGCAAACATAGCCAAAAACAAGGGGGAAGAACATTCTGCTTTAGTTATTGAAAAACCACCTTGGGAATCCTCTGGAGAGCTTGTAGAAGATGAGAATGCAGTAGAGGGGATTGGAGCTGAGAAAGATATGAAATCCCCTGATAGAAATACAGATATGAATTTGAACACTGAAATTTATTATGAATCACTTTCTGGAGAATCTGACCAAGAATGTTTTGGGGATGTTAAATACTCCCAATTGCAGCTAGAAGATTCTTGTCCCTTGAGAACCAGTCATCCCAACAAAATGGAAGAAGCTACCATAAATAATTATGACACTCTGATGAGTAGTAGGACTGTCACAACAAGTAGTGACATCGTGAGCTGGAATTATTCTCATAAAAGTCCAGTGGCAGAGGAAGGTACCCAGCAAAGAAACTGTTCAACTGCATTAAAGAAAGGGGATAAGTATGTACCTTTTTACATTAAAATCCGAGATCTTAATGGTACTCCCAGGACTTATACTAATTTTACTGTAACTAAGAAGCTCAAAGACACCACTAGGACTTTACATAACCTGAAGCAGCACCCCTGTGTTACAGCTCGGTGTGGCTTGATCAGCTCCTGGACAAATACCTGGCAGGTGGCAGATGATCCAACCCAGAATACTTTGGATCTAGAATATCTGCGGTTTGCACATAAGCTAAAGCAAATGGTAAAGAATGGGAAATCTCAGCTTTCTACTACTTCTTCCAATACTTTGACAAAGGAATCACATATTCAGACAACTGTTGGAGGCTTTCCCTTGACAAAAGTAACTGAGACTCCAGTTACACGTCCGACCTCCAGGAGCAGAAGCCCTCTGCTAGTAACAATTGTGCACTCAGAACCAAGACAACATACCTCAGACTGGCACAAAAAAAGTCAAAAGCATAGTGATTCTAACAGTCTTTCTTCTTCCAGGCAAGACAAGGGTAGCCAGAGTAGAACTCTTTCAAATACTGAGAGAGATCCAGCCACTTCCTTCCACCTCAATAAATTGAAATATGATAGGAAGCTGAAAGAATCTCGGAATGACATTTCACTCATTCTTAGTGAATATGCTGAATTCAATAAAGTGATGCTTAATAATAGCCAAAGGAGCTACCAAGCTAGTGATCTGAGTGTTACCTCTGAAAAGGCTACATCCCCGAAGACGCCATCTTTCCCAAGGAGGATGGCTTCCTATGAACACATGATTACAGATTTGTGTTCCAATTTGCACATCAAACTAAAAAGCGTTATAAAAGAGGCATGTAAAAGCACCTTCCTGTTCTATCTGGTTGAAACAGAAGATAATTCATTCTTTCTCAGAACAAGGGTAAGGCATCAACTTTTTCTTACATTTTTCCTTTATTTTGGTTATTTTAACAATTGTCAGCTTTCTTGGTTTGAATCATACTCTTAAGGGGTGTATAAATTTCACATATTTCCAACTGTATAACTCAGTTTAGGTAGTACAGTTGACTTTCTTCTAAAACCTGTGGTTTTTGGTTATATTGCCATTTGTATTGCTGTTAGAAGATTCTTGATATGTCCAAACCAGGGATGAAAATACATAGAATCAGGCATCATCAGTTTGACTAATTTAAATTTCAGGAATTTTGAAAGCACCTGTAGGGACCAGATACCTTTTTTTTTTTTTAAAGCAATCAGGGTTAAGTAACTTGCTCAAGGTTACACGGCCAGTTATTTCTGGGTGTGATGCTGAGTGTCTGAGCCCGGGATTTGATCTCCAGGTCGTCCCAACACTGGAGCCGGTACTCTTACTTGCTGAGCCACCTGGCCGCCCCGAGGGACCAGATATCTTAAAACAGATTAGGAGTATTAGGGTGTGTTTGTTTTTGTTTTTTTTTTAAACAAATCAAATATTCATACCAACTTTGGTTTTTGTACCTGTTTTGTCTCTAACCTCAGTTTTCCCATTCATAAAAACTGGGAGTTATACTAGCTACATACCAGATTCTGAGGGATTCAGTCCCTCTGTCCAGTGGAATAACATTAGAGATGTTTATTTTGCTTAAGTAATGGTATTAAATAGTATGTAGAAGAGATCTTTTTTAGTTTAGAGTAAACCTGAATTATATGTGAAAAGAATAAATAATAATTAATGGGAAACTATATATTTAGATTTGGTTTGTCTTTATTGCTGTTAAGGGTGGCCAATCAGTCAACAAGATGTTTTTGTCCTCAGAAACTTATGTTTCTATTTAACATCTAGTATGCTATTGACAACCAAATTTTTATCCCAAAGAGTTCTTTGTTGTTTTTTTCCCCTTTGCATAGGCAGAGCTACCTCTCTATTTTTTCCCTGGACCTTACTATCTTTCTGACATTTGGTAAATAATGTAATTTATAGAGTTTCTATACCATGTCCTCCCATTATGTGATAATTCTAAAAATGCTATGTAATTATTTTCTTAAACAATTAGAACTAAATCACAGATCATTAAAGCTCTAAGTACATCAGAATTAATATGCTTTTGTTGTTTGTTTGGTTTTTTTTTGGAAAAGTTAGTGATAGTCTTTGTGATCATTAAAAACACCTGAATTGTCCCATAAGATGACTAGTTTTTTTAATTCTGTTCTAAAAAAATAGATGACTCTTATTTTCAACTTTTTTCCACTGTCTGCTTTTTATCAATAAACAAGATACTTGGTCTCTATGTTTTAAGTCTATCAGGATTATCAGTAATGATTGTTTTCTACCTACTTTGTAAGGGCAGTGTATAGGAAGGTATGACTACAAAATAATGAGGCTGATTTTCATGTGTGGTTTGTAGAAGCAAGGAAAAATGATCAAGTGGACATGTTGCACCATTTTTAGCATACTTTTTTTTTTTTAAGCAATTGGGGTTAAGTAACTTGCTCAAGGTTACACGGCCAGTTATTTCTGGGTGTGGTGCTGAGTATCTGAGCCCGGATTTGATCCAGGTCATCCCGACACTGGAGCCGGTGCTCTTACTCACTGAGCCACCTGGCCGCCCCTATTTTCAGCATACTTTAAAGGTCAGCCAGTTAGTCTTTTATTAACAGTTGTGGCAAATAAAGTGGTTAGGTACATTGATTAAGTGAGATATCATATTAAAGAAAACTTATTGGAGAATAAATTAAATTGAGAGAAGAGATTTTTGATGGTATGAATGTAGAAAAAAAGTAGGGGGGCAGCCAGGTAGCACAGTGAGTAAGAGCACTGGCCCCAGTGTCGGGATGACCTGGGGATCGAGTCTGGGCTCAGACACTTAGCACCCACCCAGAAACACCTGGCCATGTAACCTTGAGCAAGTTACTTAACCCCAATTGCTTAGGGGCAGCCAGGTGGCTCAGCGAGTAAGAGCACCAGCTCCAGTGTTGGGACGACCTGGGGATCGAATCCCGGGCTCAGATACTTAGCACCACACCCAGAAATAACTGGCCGTGTAACCTTGAGCAAGTTACTTAACCCCAATTGCTTAAAAAAAAAAGTAGGGGAAGATAAAGATGTCATAAAGTTAAGGCACTGACCTGGATGCTCAGAGTTTCTGATCTTTCATCTCTTCTGCCAACTAAACATGTCACCCTAAGACAAATCATTCTGAAACTGTATTTCCTTGTTTGATTTTTTTTAAAAAGAAAGGATTAGATATTTTCTAAACTCCCTTTGTATACTAAAAATTCTATGATGCATTCGTCCAGTCCATAGTATAACTGTGAAAGGTCATTGTTTTGGTACATTGAAAAATTAACTATGAGACTGGGCAAAACACTAAATTTAGATAAAGAAAACATTCTGGAAGAGGTAAATACTTTAACATGAAAGTTTCTCTTAAATGTGTGCTATGTTTTGAGTGATAAATAGAAACAAGAAAGACTCAACATTTATTCTACTCTTCCAAGGGAAGTTATACAAAATAGGATTTTATTTACTTATTTATTTGTAAAATAGTTACAAGTGGTGAAACATGACATTTCCAGTATGACCTAAAAACAGAGCATCAAAGTCTTCTGTGGAAAACTTACAACATCCTCAAACTAAGAAAATTCTTATTCTAAAAAGCACAAATGAAGATAATTTAATCTCTGTGATATGAATGCAGGCTGAATTTATCTCTCAATGTCCTACAATATAAAAATCCTACAGTATCTGAGAAATTCTTAGAGGTGCAAAATGAATTGTGCCTCATTGATCAACTTCTCTGGTGCTTCATTCAACTCATAGTGTACTTTCTGTGGAACTGTTTTTTGACCAAAAATATTACTCAGCTTAATCATCTCTTCTGTTCACCATATTTAACTGTAATTAGCTTCTAGATGTTTCCGTTAATCATTTTATATCATTATAACTAAAGATTGGCTAGTTATTTAACTGAATTATTATGAAGGCAATAACAAAAAAAAGCTGAAAATGTTTTGTACAATGATAGTCTTCCAGAATAAAACAGCATGCATTTTGTTATAAAATTTTGTATTTTAATTTTTTAAAAATTTATTTTATGTTCTTGTCAGAAAGATATTGAATCAAGATATTGTTTTACTAATAGCATCTTCCATCATTGTTCTAAATATTGCACTTTATAGTAAAAAGTAAAAGCTATTTATATTTCTTTGCTAGAACAGAATTTGAAAAATTTTATAAACCATTGTATTAATTTTAATAAAATAGTATTTTTGCTAACATGGCTATTTTCCTGTATTTCAGAGTTTACTGAGGAAAGAAGGCCATAAAGAAATTGAACCTCAGCATTTCTGTCAGGCATTGCACAGGGAGACTGATACATTAATAGTCATCATTAAAAATGAGGACATAACAACACATGTACATCAAGTAGGTTGAAAAAATATTTTTTACAGAATACTGACTTTAAATAATTTTGATTGATTTCACAATAATCAGGATGTTAGCCAACTTTTAGTATTTATAGTAGTCTTTCCAATTCATTTTCTCATTTTATCTTTTTTTTTAAATAGCTTATTATAAATTTAATTTTAAAAGCAAAATCAGAGTTACAGAATTGCAACATTGGAAGGGACCTCAAAGACCAGCCTATCTGAACCAGAATTCCCTTGGTATCATACTCAACATATGATCATCTAACCATTGAAAAAATCTACTGTCCCCAGAAATAGCCCCTTCCACTTTTGGATAGCTCTTATCACTTGGAAGTTTGATTTAAACAAATCTAAATTTGTCTTTTTGTATCTTCTACCCATTGTCCTGGTTCTGCCCTCTGGAGCTAGCTAAATATGTCTTAACCTCTAATATGTGATAGACTCCTAAATATTTAAAGATAGCTGTCATAGTTCTACTTAGTTTTATTTTCTCCAAGGCAGAAAACATCAGTTCCCTCAAACAGTTATATATAAATTGGAGACCATTAGGTATCACGTTCACCCTTATGTAGATACTTTTCATCTTGTCATATACTTCCATATACCTCTTAAAATGTGGTACCCAGACCAACATAGTATTTTAGATATAATTTGTCTAAGGCAAAGTATAACAGGGTTGTTGTTTCCTTATTCCTTAATAGTATGTCTCTATCAGTCTTCTCTCTCAGTCTTAAATTTTCTATGTATAGAATTATCTACATAATACTTAAATACAGTCCTGCTGGTTCATCATAAGTTCTGTTTTTAAAAAACTGGTCTAAAATTATAGTGAGTTTTTATGACTCATTAAAGTCTTGAACTAATCTTCATAACTGCTAGATCATTCCATTGAAGTGAATGTAAAATTCCAATAGTTGCCCATTCCAGTTTTTAGTAGGTTCTAGTTAGGTCTTGCAAAGTATAGTTTAGTAATCCAGGTCAAAGTCCCAGTAGCTTTCATGAATAGTGTCATACCAATCTGCCATATCATATGCTTGATTCATATTGATTTTGCAATCCAAACCGCGCCCCCAGATTCACTAAATTTAATAGGAGCCCCCTGCTGTAATCTGTCAAGATCTCTTTAGATTCTTATATTATATATCCTATAATAATATATGTAATAAAATATAATATACTAATATATCCTATATTATATATAATATATCCTATATTATTAATCTGTGCCAGCTTTGCATAATACAAATTTTTAAAGTATTGCCACCTATGCCACTGATAAAAATGCTAAATAGCACAAAACCAAACACAGAAACCTAGGACATTCAACCGGAAATCTCCTTCCAGATTGACATCATATGATTAGTTCTTTGGTTAGAGCTGTTTAACTGATTTGAAAACTGCCTCTTTGCCATTTAGCCTACATCACTCCATTTGTCTACATAAATCACTGTAAAGATTTTATTAAACGTTAAAATCTAGGGAAGTTATATATATTACACTGATTTTATAGGTCCTAATAAGTTGGGTTTGTTTTTTTTTTAATAAAGTTGTTTTGGAATGACTTGTTCTTAATTAAGATATGGTGACTTTTTATGATTGATTATCCCATTAGTTAAATATAACATTGTTATTTTTGTTATGTTTCCTTGTTCTACTCATGGACAATTAATATTTTTCCAAATATTTAGATGTCTTAACTTGTGTTAAAGAGAGTTTTGTAGCTGTATTCATATAGTTTCTTTGTATGTCTTGTCAAGTAGATTCCCAAGTATTTCATATTTTCTGTAGTTATTTTTAAAAATCTTTAAAAAATTTTTTTCCTTTTTTACTTCTTTTTTTTATTCACTTCTTTTTTTCCTTTTTTAAAATTTTAGACCCAAGGGCCGGAACACTAATACAGAATAGAGAAAAGAAATAAAAACATATCATAAATTTAAATATTGGAACTTAAATACAAAGTTAGAAAGGAAAAAAAGCATGTCATGTGCATAGCAGAACATGAGAGGATTCAAAATATGTAACAATAAATTTTCATTTCAAGAAAGCCTGTATGGGGGTGGCTTGGTGGCACAGGGAATAGAGCATTGGCCCTGGAGTCAGGAGGACCTGAGTTCAAATCCAGCCTCAGACACAACACAAAGACTAGCTGTGTGACCTTGGGCAAGTCACTTAACCCCAACTGCCCTCCCCCCTCCAAAAAAAAAAGCCTATATGATAAATAATACTTATGTTGAGAATTGTCCGTCTTTTCTTTGCTTCCTTATAAGTTTTCTTTTGTTCTCTGCTATGCACTTTTTTACTTTGTTCTTTTTTCCCTCCCTCCACCCTGCCAACCCTCCGAAGGCTGCAATTAAGTTTAGATATGTTTCTAATTATATACATACATACATATACATATACATACATACATTCATGTGTAGACATATACTTTCCCAAACATACTCTACTTCTGATCTTTGTTTTTATGTTTGTGCATATCTCTTTGTTTCCTATCCATCCTACCTCTTCTACTTTACTTCTACCCACTACCTTGCCCTCCTATTACTTGCCTATGCCCCTCAAGAATCCTCCCCTATCCTCCCATTCTTATAAGTCTAAAGATCTTTCTTTTTATGTGTTCCCTTACCTTTCCCTCCAAAGATCCCTCCCTTGTCCTCTTCCCCCTCCCTATGCCCTTACTGTTTTATTTCTTCTGAATTTAGAAGACTTTTATACTTTTGTAAATATATATGTATTGTTCCCTCTTAAACCTATTCCCAATGAAACTACCAGAACTACCAGCCCTCCTCCCCATCTAATTCCTCTATATCTATTCTTTCTCTTGCACCTCATTTATATAAAATAATTACTCTTTTTAGCTGTTCCTAAATGGTTTTACTTTTAAAATTCATATACTGAGGTTTACTCCAGTCTTTCTTATGAGCTACCCAAATATTAATAAGAATCTTAGACGTTTTACGTATTTAAAAAGTAAGCAGTCTGTCTTATGAATCCCTTATAATCAGTCTTTGGTATGTGCCTTATAGTTCTCTTGGTCTTTGTAGGTCGAATCTTTAATTCAGGATTTTTTTGTTTTACAAAGTCTGAGAGTCTATCAAATGTCCATTTTTTTTTCATAAAGTATAATACTTAACTTTGTAGGGTATGATATTTTCAGATGGAGCCCTAGTTCTTTTGCTTTTTGATATGTTGTGTTCCAAGACCTGCGGTCCTTTAATGTCTCCACTGCTAGGTCTTGTTGTATAGTTAGTTTAAATGGAATCTTTCTATTCATCTCTTCCTGATGGGTTTTGTTGGTAAGATACAGACAGAAATGCTGATGATTTATGTGGGTTTATTTTATATCCAGTAACTTTGCTGAAGTTGTTAATTGTTTTTTAATTGACTCTCTAGAATCTTCTAAGTAAAGCATCATATCATCCGCAAAAAAAGGCTACAGTATTTTTTTCTCCTTTCCTATGCTTTATCGCCTTAATTTCTTTTGTTTTTTTCCTATTACTATAACCAGGATTTTCTAGCACTGTATCAAATAGTAGTGGTGGTAATAGACAGTTTTGCTTTATCCCTTATTTTATTGGAAAAACTTCTAGTTTATCCTCATTACAGAAACCTCAAGCTCTTGGTTTTAGATAGGTATAACTTATCCATTTATTCCTATACTACCTTAAAAGAAATAGGGGTTATATCTTATTTATGTTTTCTGCATCTGTTGATATAATAAGATTTTGTTGTTGTTATTAATGTGGTCAGTTAATGCTCATTGTTTCCCCAGTACGGAACCAGTCCTGCATTCCTGGTATAAAATCACTCCGATCATAGTTGTTAGTCTTTGTAATAAATTTTAACCATGACAATTTCGTATGGAATAAAAGTTTTCATTAGCTATTGGGGACTATTGTCCATATTAATGAGATTAATTTAATTAATTAGATTTCCTATGTGTCTCCTATGTCTTCCTATGAAATCTCATTTATGCTAATTAAAATGTTGAAAATTTCATTCATTTCATTTCTTGAAGATATGCATAGTTAATGAGATTTCTTATGTGTCCAGACTTTAGAGACACCCTGTATATTTGCTATATTCTCCTTGCTAAAATTTTATTTAAAATATTTGGATTGACATTCATTAGGGATAGTGGTCTATAGTTTCGTTCTCTGTTTTAAAACTTCCTGGTTGCATTATGAAGTATTAAGAACATAATTGTATCAAAGCAGAAACTTGGGAGGATACCTTTTCCTATTTTTTTTTTCAAATAGCTTTTGTGGTATTGCAGTGGTTTTAAATAGTTGATAGAATTCACCTGTAAATCCACTTACTTGTGGGATTTTTCCTTTGGTGGTTCATTTATGGCTTCTTCAATTTCCTTTTCTGATATCGGAGTTAAGTCTTCTTTCTTGTTATTTTAAAACAGACGTTTATATTTTTGTAAAGATTCATCCATTTCATTTAGAGTATCAATTTTATGGTATATAATTACATGAAATAGGTTCCAGTAATTTTTTTCTTTATGGGTTGTGAACTTTTTTTCTTTTTTTGCTATTTGGAGGGCAATTGGAGGACTTGCCCAAGGTCATACCGGATTTGAACTCAGGTCCTCCTGACTCCAGGGCCAGTGCTCTATTCACTGTGCCACTTAGCTGCGCTGTGAACCTTTTTTTCATTTTTTACCTCGATTATTTGATTTTCCAATAATTTTTAAATTATCTCCCCTGGATCTATTTTCCAAGTCAGTGGTTTTTCCAATGAGATATTTCACATTGCCTTCTATTTTTTCATTTGTTTGCATCTGTTTAACAGCATCTTGATTTCTCATAAAGTCATTAGCTTCCATTTGCTCCAATCTAATTCTGAAGGAATTTGAATATTTGATTTTAAAACTTTGGATTCCAGATTCATTCCCTTCCTTCCTTGTCACCCACCCTTACTGGGAAGATAAGCAGTTCAGTACAGGTTGTACATGTGTAGCTAATACAAAACAATAACATAGTAGATATATGTAAAAGACTGACTATTTTTCCCTCCCTCTTATCCCACCTCCCACTTGTTCTATTCTCTACTTTGATCCCGTCCCTTTTCAAAAGTGGGTGCTTCCAACCTCCCTCCCCCCCAGCCTACCCTCCCTTCTATCTTTCCCCCCTCTCATTCCCTTCCCCCCCTACTCTCATGGAGGGTGAGGTACCCTATTTAGTGTGTACTTCATTCCCTCCTCAAGCCGAATTCAGTGGGAATAAGGTTGACTCATTCCCTTTTGCCTTCCTATTCTCCTCCATTGTAACCATTTTCCCTTGCCTCTTCTATATGAGATAGTTTACCCCATTCTGTCTCTCCCCATCTCTTCTCATTATATTCCTCTCTCACCTCTTAATTTTACCTTTTAAGTATCATCCCTTTCTGTTAAATTGGTCCTGTGCCCTCTATCTGTGTATACCTGTGAACATATATATACACATTCACATATGTATTTATATGCCCGTATACCCTCATATATAGACATATATATTCCCTTCGACTACTGAGAAAAGTTTCATCAGTTATAATGATTGTTTTTCCATGTAGGAATGTTAATAGTTCAACTTTGATAAGTTCCTTATGATTTCTTTTGCCTGTTTACCTTCTCATGCTCTCTTGCTTCTTGTATCCGAATGTCAAATTTTCTGTTCAACTCTGGTTTTTTCAGCAAAAATGCTTGAAAGTCTTCTATTCCACTGAATGACCATATTTTCCCCTGAAACATGATACTCAGTTTTGCTGGGTAGGTGACTCTTGGTTTTAATCCTAGCTCCTTTGACCTCCGGAATATCATATCCTAAGCCCTTCGATCCCTCAGTGTAGAAGCTGCCAGATCCTGGGTTATCCTGATTGTGTTTCCACAATATTAAAATTGTTTCTTCCTGGCTGCTTGTAATATTCTCTCCTTAATCTGGGAATTCCAGAACCTGGCTATAATATTCCTAGTTTTCTTTTGGGGATCTTTTTCAGGAGGTGATGGGTGGATTCTTTCAACCTCTATTTTGCCCTCTGGTTCTAAAACATCAGGGCAGTTTTCTTTGAGAACTTCCTGGAGGATGATTTCTAGGTTCTTACTTTGATCATGGCTTTCAGGTAGTCCATAATTTTTAAATTATCTCTCCTGGATCTATTTTCCAGGTCAGTGGTGTTTCCCATGAGATATTTCACATTACCTTCTATTCTTTCATTTGTTTGGATCTGTTTAACAGCATCTTGATTTCTCATAAAGTCATTAGCTTCCATTTGCTCCAATCTAATTCTGAAGCAATGATTCTCCTCGTTGAATAGCTTTTGAGATTTTTTCCATCTGGCAAATTCGGCTTTTTAAGGCATTCTTCTCCTCATTGCCTTTTTGAGCCTCTTTTGCCATTTGAGTTAGTCGATTTTTTAAGGTATTATTTTCCTCAGTCAGGCTGTTGACTCTCATTTCATAATTTTCTTACATTGTTCTCATTTCTCTTCCCAATTTTTCCTCCACTTCTTTTATATGCTTCTTAAGGTCCTCTGTGGCCTGTAACCAGCTTGTATTTTCCTTTGAAGCTTTTGGTGCAGGAGTTCTGACTTCACTGTCTTCCTCTTGTTCCATGCTTTGCTCCTTTTTGTCCCCAAAATAGGAGTCTAATGTTGGAATCTTCTGTCTGCTTTGTTTCCTTTGCCTGGTCATGTCGCTCCTCAGTCACTTGACCCCTGGGCTTTTTGCCACAGTAGGACTCTGCCACCAGACAGGGGAGCTTTTGTCCCAAATGTGGGGGTTTTCTCAGCTGCCAAAGGTATTAGTTGGGTGCCCTCTCCGAGACCTCCACACACTCTGGCAAGCTGGTCACACACCCCAGGACCTCCACCCTAGACTGCAATCCAGATCCAAGCAGGTTAAAGCAAGAGCGATTACCCCTCAGACTGGTCGCTTGGTCCCCCTACACTCTGCAGGCCAGGAGCTGAAGCTGCCACATGGCTGCACAGCAGCCCTCAGTGGCTTCTTGCCCCAGGGGTAAAAACCGGCGCACTCCCAACTACTGGGTTCCATAGTGTACACTGCACTCACCTCTCACTTTGTCCTTAGCATCTGTGTGTTGATAAATCTGGAAATGGCCACAGCTGCTGGTGATCTGGAGTCCCTCCAGCCAGTGGTTGGTCAGGCCTGCCCTGGGGCTAAAACCTCGGCTTGTGTGTGGCTGGGCTCGGCTCCCAGAGCACTGCGCTGGCCAATTCCTGCCGGCCTTCTGGGCTGTCCTTAACAGGAGCTTAGCTTCTCTGTGTCATTGTGTGGGTTCTGCAGCTCCAAAGTTTGTTCAGAGTCCCCATTTCACAGATTAGGGAAGGTGGGAGCCAGAGCTGCTCGAAGGTTCTGTTTCTACTCCGCCATCTTGACTCTGCCCTCGATTATTTGATTTTCTTTCTTTTTTATAAATCAAATTTGCTAATGTTTTGTTTATTTTACTTTTTTTTAATGGAAAACAACTCTTAGTTTTACTAATTCAGTATTTGTTTTTCTTTCAATCGTTATGTGTTGAGATTTAATAGGAGGTTTTTTTATTTGTTGGTTTTAAGTTTTTTGGTGTTTTTTCATTTGTTGATCAGTTTCTTCTCTCTTTTATTGATGGAAGTGTTTCAAGATTAAAAATTTTGTTAGTTGATTCTTTAATTTGTTTGACACATCCATTCTTTAGAAATGCTAGTCTCCAACTTTTAATCATTTCTTCATATTCTTTGAATATAATTTTATATCATGGTCCACATGTAAATGTACATGTAAATGGTCCACAAAAGATTTGCATATTATTTCTGCTTTTCTGCATTTATTTATGATGTTTTTATGCCCTAATAATCAGTTATATAATGGTGCCATGTATAGCTGAGATATAGCTAGATATATTTTCCATCTTTCCTCTCCTTTTTCCCCCCTCTAGTGCATTGCTTCCCCCCACCTCCCTTTTCATTCTTTTTTTAAGGTCATAAAACAGAACCATTCCCAGGCCCTCTAATTAGATTCTCTTAAGATCCCTGATGAGGATGAGGATGATGATAGAGTTCTGAGAGAATACATGTATCATCTCCTTCTTTTAGATTGTAAACAGGTCTTTCTTGGTTAGCACCTTATTATTGCTTGCTAAAGTTTACCTCCTTATGTTTTTCTTGACTCTTGATTATATTTCAAATTTTTTACTCTAGTTTTTTCATTGAAAATACTTGGAAGACCTCTATTTCATTAAATGTTCATTTACTCAACTTTGTGCATAAGTTATTCTTAACTCTTAAGTTTGTGTCTCTCTTGCTTTCCGAAATATATTCCAAGCTTTCTACTCCTTTATAGTGGTGGCTACCAAATATATTTGAGCCTGACTGTGGCTCCTTGGTATTTGAATTTTTTCTTTCTTTTTGCTTGCTTTGTTTTTTCTTTGACCTGGAAACTCTACGTTTTGGCAGTTTCATTTTGAGCTTTCTTTCAAGAGGTAACCAGTGGATTCTTAATATTTCTACTTGCCCTCTGGTTCTAAAAGATCCAGGCAGTTTTCTTTTAAGATGTCTCAAAATATGGTGTTGAGGCTCTTTTTCTAGACTTGACTTTCAGGCAGTTTCATTGATTCTTGAATTATCTCTTGTTGGTTTGTTTTCCAAATGTGTTTCTCCTGTGAGATATTGTACCCCTTTTATTTTTCAGTCTTTTGACTTTAATATTTCTCATTGTCACATGGAATAATTAACTTCTCTTTGATGTATTCTAATTTTCAGGGAGCATTAAACTTTTTTTCCAAATCTTTCTTCTTTAGCTCTCTCTCTCTTTTTTTTTTTTTTAGTAATTGGGGTTAAGTAACTTGCTCAAGGTTACATGGCCAGTTATTTCTGGGTGTGGTGCTGAGTATCTGAGCCTGGATTTGATTCAGGTCATCACAACACTGGAGCCGGTGCTCTTACTCGCTGAGCCACCTGGCCACCCCTAAGCAATTGGGGTTAAGTAACTTGCTCAAGGTTACACAGCCAGGTGTTTCTGGGTGGGTGCTAAGTGTCTGAGCCCGGGATTTGATCTCTAGGTCATCCTGACACTGGAGCCTGTGCTCTTACTCACTGTGCTACCTGGCTGCCCCATTAGCTCTCATTTCTTTTCCCAGTTTTATCTCAGTGCTCTCATTTAGTTTTTAAATTTTTATAAAGGCTTTCATCTTTCCTAGGATTTTTAGTTGCACCATGTGCCTATGCTCCTTTTTTCCCCTTTTGATGTTTTATAATCATTCTCTTCTGGGATTGGGCCTCTAGTTTACTTTTTGGCTTTGGACTTTCTCTTAAAGTCAGTCTTTTCACAGTTCTGAAGGGAATGTATAGGTTGAGATAATGTCATCTTGGTTCTTTTCACTGCTTTCTTGAGGTAAAGTGTTATGTTATTCCAGTGTCTCAAGGACAGATCAGGCTGAGCTGCAAACTTTAGTGCTTTCAAGGTTTTATGATCCAGAGCAAAGTCTGATCAGGGTCTTAATGGTCTGAGCTCTGCAAATTCCTGACTTGAATTTGGATCCGAGCATCACACCTTGCACTTGCCCATGGTTGGATTTCCAATAGACTGCTTCCTATTGGACTCGACTCTCAGCCTTCTAGAAAGCTCTGCCAGTTCAGAATGACGATCCCCTTTAGTTTGGATTTCTGCCTTGGTTATTCTCTTCAGGCTTCATACTGGAATGGAGGTTGGAACTGAGATTTGCCTCACTCTTGGGGTTGGATCTTCTCAGTTGTTGCTTGCTTTTGAACTTGCTTCTTATGTAGTCTTTCATTTTTTCATCAGAAAAGTCAAAATTTGCTTAATTCTTAATTATCTAAAATGTATGATGAATGCCTTTGCAACCTTTTAAAGTGGGTATTTGCTGTCACATTCTGTTTCAGTGAGACCCGGCTTACTTAACACAAACAAGGGGTATATTCCACAAGTGACCTAACATGAGCCTACTATAACATGAAATTACCACTGGCACCAGTGTATCAGATTATTATAGTTCTCCACTAATAATAGTAGAGAAATAGAAGTGAGCAGTTGGATGAAACAGCCAATTACTTTTCATGCCTTTTATCAGGGTGATTTGTCATTATTAATTTGTCAGCTTTAATATATTTCCTATCTTCTTTCATTTGAAATTCAGAAATCTGACAGCCTTGCAGCCTTTCATTTCTTCACAAAGCATCTCCAGATTGTGGCACACTTCCCTTAAAATAACCAACTTAAATGAAGAGCTCAGCAAAGTTCTTAGGATCACAGATCTGAAATTGTTCTTGTCCTCCAAGGGCTTCTCAGGGGCATTTTGCATAATATGGATCAGCAACAAATTTAGGTGGTAATTTGAGGAAGGAGAAAACACTAACAACTAGAATATCCCAGAGAAGGGCTTTCTAGACCCATACATGAAAGCCTAGAAGATAAAGGGGAAAAAGGCCTAGTGAAAAAATGTGATGCAGTCAACAGAATCCCATGGCTTTTCTTTTACTGGAGGGTCATTTTGTTTTCGACAGATTCCTTCTTTGCTGAGACTGAAGCAGTTCTCTAGTGTCATGTTTGCTGGAGTCGACAGCCCAGGAGATATCCTGGATGGTACCTATCAGGAGCTGTTTCGTACAGGAGGCTTTGTCGTATCTGATGACAAAGTATTAGAAGCCGTAACATTAGGTTTGTCTTTATTTTTTCCTCTTTCTTTGGAACTCAGGCAAGATAAGTTTACTTGAATGTTGGCATTCAGGTAGGATGCCAGATGTGGTACAGTCCAAAGGAATCCATTTTTAAACCCATGATGAGATTCTATTATATCAATGGAAGCATATTTTAGAATAAAGAGAATTTGTTTGAATCCTCACACACTTAATATATTTTTGTTATGGTCTAGAATGCTCATGGAAGAACATGTTAACCAGGATAAAATCTCTGTTATGATCATCTCCTGTCCTGGCTACTAAGTCCCAGTCTCTTGTTAATTGTCTGCGTTTCTACAGAGATGTTAACTTATCTAAGATTAGAAGATTTTAAAAGTATATTACAAGAATGACAAAAGATAGTATCCACAAATATAGACTGGGTCCCAGGGAGTTGTCTGTCTCATAAGTATATAATGTATATTTACAGATGCCATGGCAAGGCCTCCCTTGAAGGTGAATTATCTGGGATCCACGCATTTTGCTTCTTGTATGCTTTATAGCAGATTAGCATTTCAGATGCTAATGAATAAAATGTTCCTGTTATTATACTGTTGTACCTCCCCTTCCCCGTACATGTCATAGTATCAGGGGGTTGGCATATAGTTCAAGGATAGGTTAAAATGTGTACTTGAAATGCAGTATACATTTGGATAGGATGCATGCATAGGATTGGCAGCAGCTGCCCTAAGTCCAAAAGGTGGCATTAGTGATATTCAAACAAACCTAGAAATGTACTTCTTGGAATCTGAAATAAGTGGGTTTGGAGTCCAGCAGTTGTTTTTTTTTGTTGAAATTGATAAATTCTTTTCTACAGTTCAGCTAAAGGAAATTGTCAAAATCTTGGAAAAACTAAATGCAAATGGAAGGTGGAAATGGTTGCTTCATTATAGAGAAAGTAAAAAGCTAAAAGAAGATGTAAGGTAAGGCTCTTTGAGTTTTCACTGTCTTACAAACTAAAAATTCATTCTAGAATCTTCAGTTGTACTAAGAGCCCATCAAGAGAAAGCACTTTTATTGAGGAGTCATCAGACTTGTGACTTCTTTTATCTTTTCTTTGAATATCCTGCATAGAGCAACCTCAGCAGTAGGAATAATGTTGAAAGGTGTCTGCTTCTTTATGAAAAACAAACCCTATACTTTAAAGGTCATTAAAATCAGAATATATTTCATAAGCGAGATGGTTTGCATGTTGACCTTCTTAAAGGGCAGAAATATATTCCTTTCTAGCTCTAGTATTAAACAATTTAGCAAGCACTTATTAAGTAGCTACTGTGTTCTTTAAAATTAGAATTAAATTATTTAACACTACAGAAATAATTGAAACATGTAACTGGTTGGGAGATAAATTTTTCCCATTCTTCAAGCAATCCTTTGCTGTAACCAAATACTTCTGCTAAGTCATCGTCACCACTACCACCACTACCACCTTCACCCTTCCTTCCCTCCCCCCCCAATTTTTTTGTTAGTCACACAGGAGCTAATTAAGCTTGGTTCTTGAACGGTTTGGGAGAGAAGTCTGAATAAATGAATAAACAAATGCATTTAGTAAGTACCAAGTCTCAGGGATATAAACAGAAAAGTGAGACAGCCTGTGTTCTCATGGAACTCAAACTCTAAGGGGGGAGGACAACTTCAACTTCAGGTCAGAGGGAAGGAGTCCATGGTCCTTAGGATTCAGCAGCAAAGCATATTCCAGTGCTTCTTCTGTGATGTCATTTCCTTTAATAAATCAGTTTCTGATAGGGAACCATTTATGGAGTACCAAGAACCTTTCTGGTTCTTCAGGAACTGTAACTTTGACGCCTGCAGGAGCAGTTACCAGACTGTATCAATAGTTATTGCTTTACAGCATGGTGGCCAAGGGCACTGGGCTAGAAGCATAGCTCCTCATAAGGCTCCTTGAGTTTGAGAGTCCTGGGATGGCACAGTGGATAGAGTGCCAGACAGACCTGGAGTCAGACAGACCTGAGTTCAAATTTGGCCTCAAGACGTTAGCTGTGCGGCCCTGCTCAAGTCGCTTAACCCGTTTGCCTCAGTCTCTCCATCTATAAAGTGAGCTGAAGAAGGAAATGGCAAAGCCACTCCAGTATTTTTGCAAAGAAAGTGTCACAGCATGTCTGACAAGACTGAAACGACTTAAAAACAACAAAACTAACTGAACAGCTTTCTAAACAGGGTCATTATGAAGAAATTGTTTTGTAAACCTTAAAGCAAAGAGTAGTCATTATGGTTTGGAAATTTAAATGTCTGAGGCAACTATAGTAATGTTAAGTTAGAATATAAATATATACAAAAAGAAAAAATACTTAGGAATGAAACATGTAAAATGAATGTATAGTTTTTAGATTACATATTTTGTTTCAGCTAAATCAAATAATTAACATTTCTGCTCTTTTCCAGAATAAATTCAGTTGCTCATAGCAAGAATTTAATATTGAAATCATACCAGAGTGCAAATATCATTGAAGTGCTTCATTATCACCAGTGTGATTCCAAATCATCAACAAAATCTGAATATTTGAAATGTCTCCTGAACTTACAAGTTCTACACATCAATGCTAGGTTCGCTGTGTATCTAACAGGTAAAAGCTGGTTAAAATCTGTCTTTCCGGGGCGGCCAGGTAGCACAGCGAGTAAGAGCACTGGCTCCAGTGTTGAGAAGACCTGGAGATCGAATCCCGGGCTCAGGCACTTAGCACCCACCCAGAAACACCTGGCCGTGTAACCTTGAGCAAGTTACTTAACCCCAATTGCTTAGGGGTGGCCAGGTGGCTCAGCGAGTAAGAGCACCGGCTTCAGTGTTGGGATGACCTGGATCAAATCCAGGCTCAGATACTCAGCACCACACCCAGAAATAACTGGCCATGTAACCTTGAGCAAGTTACTTAACCCCTATTGCTCAAAATAAATAAATAAATAAATAAACAAACAAACAAATAAATAAATAAATAAATATATATATATATATATATATATATCTGTCTTTCCCTATCCCGTTATAGTCAGTAGAATGCCAGGATACTTAGCAAGTGTTTGTAAGTTTATATGGGCCATATATATTTATAATATTTACACAAATTACTAAGTGGTATAAATAAATCCTTACCCTATTATGTTCAGTAATTTCCTATGACATACAGAATAGGGTTATTGCCCATTTTTAGCTTGTATGCACATAATGGCTCTTCAGTAGCCATATTTAAATTTGGTAGTTTTTTATTTCACTACATTTAATGAACTATTTCTGCTGTATTGCCAAGTTTGCCACTTTATTTTTAGCGCAGTTCAATGTGGTATTTCTCATATATTTCAGTGAATCAGAATCATAACCAAACATTTTCAAGAGTTGGTAGAGACCTCAAAACATAGACATCTAGGCCAACATATACAGGCAAAAGAATCCATTCTGCAATATACCTGGCAAATGATCATCTTTGCTTGAAGACTTCTTGTGAAGGGGGAACCCACTATGCCATTCCACATTTGGATTACTTAAATTGTTAAAAGTTTTTCATTATATAAAGCTTAAATCTGACACTGTGATTTCTATCCCATTACTCTTATCTATACTCAGGGGCCAAAAACTGGTATTTATATCTCTCTTCCATCTCACCAGCTTTATTCATATAATTGAAGCTATGTTGCTTCTCCTAGGTCGTTTCTTCTGTATAAGAGAATAAATCCAAATTATTAACAAAAATATTTCAGTTATTGACCATGAAGCATTTTCTTCCAAGTTGACATCATTGTCTCAATTCCATTTGCCATTTTTGTTGTTTTGTCCTTCCTGATCCAAAAATAATTTTTCTCAGAAGTTTGGAGGAAAGAATTGAACAGTACTTTCTTCCTGTTGTCCTTTAATATTATCCCATCCACACCAAGAAGTAGCTCTGCCCCTTGAATCTTTATCTTCCCTATAGAGCTTGAAAAAATTGTTTTGCCTTACCCACTTCATGTTGAGATATAGCACTCCAGAGACCTGCTATATTTTTGTATTCATACTTTTTAAAAATGTAAGCTGGTTGGTGAGTTCCTTGAATCGGTCTTTTTTTTTTTTTTTTGCTTTTTGGAAGGCAGTTGGGGTTAAGTGACTTGCCCAAGGTCACATGGCTAGTTTTTTGTGTGTTAAGTGTCTGAGGCCTCCAGGGCTGGTGCTCTATTCACTGTGCCACCTAGCCGCCCTAGAATTGGTCTTAAACAACTATACTTTTTTCCTAGTCATCAGAATTCTTAGTGTCTTCAGAATTTAATTCTTGAGAATTCCCCATTTGTCTAGGCCAACTTCCCCTGGAAAATTTTATACCAAGGTATCCTACTTAACCTTTCTCTGAACTTTTTTCTTCTAAACACAGCATGCTTGTCAGTTTCTGCCCACTTTCCTCTCCTCCTTCATAAATGAGAGTGGTCACATGTGTCCCCCTCCCTCAACCCCCTACTTGACCTAACCTGCCTCTTCTTCAGTTACATACATTACAAATCACAGTTCCTTAAGTTGTTCTTAAGACGAGTCAGGATATGGTTAGCTGCTCTGCATTGTAGAGTTCCAGCATATAGCCAGATAATTGAAGTCCTATTATTAATGCCTTTGTGCCAGACTGGTGGTTTCCCAGATTTCTCATCTGTATTACACACTGACAGGCTTCATTGATCTTTATCTCAGGGCTTCCCTCGTTTACTTCCTGGATTTTTTTCACATGACAGCATCTTAATATATAATTCTACTGCCCCCTTTTTAACCTATTGTTTTCTTTGAATAAGATTTACCCTTGAAGAGGCGGTACTTGTTGGAGTTTCATTCCAAGCCTGTCTTCATTTGCATATGTAGCCATTTTACTGCTGCTTTTTTCTTGGATTTTGTATCCTGTAGATTCCTATGTTTACTGCTATTTACCCATAAGACTGCTTCCAATCACTAGCTGGGGAAGGGGATGGGGGGAAGGGGGCAGCAGGGCCAGAAACAGCACCTGAATTTGCATTAGTGATATTTTTGGCAACCAAGTAATTGGTGGTTTTGATTTTTTTTTTTTAAATAGATAAACTCAATACCTCCAGAGAGATATTTGAAAATAGTGGAATCCTTGTTACTGACATCAATAACTTTGCTGGAATTGTACAAAAAGCAGCTCCATTTAAGGCAACCTATTGGTGAGTATAATTTTGACATAGCCTTTTCTGTTTACTCTACTTTGTATGATTAAACATAATTATAAACATGCAGTAAATATTTAAAAATCAATGCTACACCCACACACACACACATGCGCGTGCATTGGAAGAAAATCAGAACAATTCTAGAAATCTGGTTAAAATTGCCACTTAGGCAATTTGCTTATAATTCCATTCTACAGTTACCTCATCTACAGGAGAAAAATGCTTCCACTGTCCCAAGAGGATTTTGAAAACAAGCATATAAGCCATATCCGCAATGCATCATACTGCAACTCCTTTGTGACTTAGGTCTTCAGAATATATAGCCTACAATTATCATCTTCTTAAAACTGATCTGGTGGTGACTTGGCTAGCTAATTTTCAGACAGTTCTTGGACAGACCCCAATGTGAATTTGCTATGTCATTAAGCCTGCATTTGAAACCTTTTAAGTTTGGTAGGAGCTGCTAAAATGAATTTATTGTTGTGGCATAGACTTTAAAAACTCTTACCAAAATAAGGCAAAGGGAACAAATTCTGGTGGAGGTTGTAAACCATAAATGTAGATGTAAATTTTTATGAATGCCTAATGACATCTTCTAAAAGTCTATAGGGGGATAGAGGAAAACTAATTTAACAGTTACTTTCACCATGAACAGTAATTCCAAAAGTATACACAACCATGCAACCAGTCTGAGATTGCATGTTTTTATCTCAGTAGTTTGTTTTCATTGACCTGGATTTCTAGGATGTTACAGAAGTGCACATATTTATTTGCCTGGTCACTTTATTTTAGTTATGTTAATCATTGTGAATTTTATCTTTTGTCTAGGTGATGAAAGTACCAGCTCTGATGACTTTTTAAGACTAACTACAAAGAAGAAATAATTCCCTATTCCTATTCTGCCCTCCCTAACCCCAGACACCTTCAGGAAGAAATGAATCTACTTTTCACACTTAAAACTATGAACTATAAATTTTTTGTTATAATGCAGACATCCTTAGAGGATAATTTTCCTTTCAATATAGTCTGCTGAAATATGATTTATTTCAGAATGGCACAGTAAACTTAATTGTTAAGCTTTGGATTATAGGGTTTTAAATTATTTTTAAACAGGATGCATTTTAAGCAGCATACATTATTAAAAAAATAGGAAAATGTTACTGAAAGGCTACAAGTTGGAAAACTAATGTAAAAGTCCATTTTAACAAGTGTATTTTTTATGGTTGTTTATGTAAATAAGGCATAAGTAGTACATGTTACAGTCTGAAATTCTCTTTTATACACTTTACCCATCTTCTAGAAAATTAACCTAGACATATTAATCTACCGCTACACTACGTGAAGTTAAATTTTTTTTTCCTAAACGGTACCTATTTGCAGTTCGGTTTTTGTAAATAGCTCACCACAGCGTCAACATTCTGAGGAATAGTGATCATATGTTTATGGTATTTCAGAAATTTCTATAGTAGTCTTTGAACACTTCGACGCTAAACAAAAACTTTGTATAAGATAGGTGGTCTATTTGGAAGATAGGTTTTATACCTAATTTTTAAAAAATAAAAACAAATAAAATATTTTTCCCTGAATGATTTTATAACTAATAACATCTAGTGGGGATACTAGGACTTTCTTTTAAATGTTGTTCATTGATCCTTATGTGTATTTTCTCTTATTCCCAATAAACAGCTTTGTGTAACTTAAAACACTTTGCTAGAATACTAGCTTTTCAAGGGATCCAGATTTGGTGTCTTGTGCCCCAGGTCCAATGTTTAGGTTTTTTTTAAAGTATCTATAGTTAAGATATAGCTATCCAGTGGCCAATAAAACTTTGGCCACACTGCCATTCTTTACTGGCTACTGCCAGGTTTCATATTGTTTTACTTTAAGAATTGTAGCCTTCTAGAATTAGTATTTTGGGGATATGACACTCATGTTTACACAAGTGACAAGGAATACATGAACCCAACACATTGCTTTAGTAATTAAAAGAAAATCTTATAGCACTGAAACATCGTTCTTTGGCCCATTATTACGATGCCACTGTGCCTAAGGAAATGGGGGGGAGGGGGAGAAGGGGGTTTATTACCACAGGCAATATTTATGTTCCACAACTGTAGTTGCATGAATTTACCAGGTACTTTTTAACTTGGCTATTGTTTTTTCCTCCATATGTGATTTATTATAAAACTGGCTCTGGACCACTTATAGGCCTACAGGCAGTGAAGAGTAGCCTAATAGAAAATTCTAAGTTTCTTTAGACAGAAAAATTAACAGGGTCAACTACAGTCACTTCTTTGAGGTGGGAGGAAGAATACTGGAAAAGGGAAGAGTCACGAAGGGAAGAGTCCATGTCATACTCTTCCTACCACTGTCTGTCAACACTCTGAGTCAGCATTCCTTTAACTACAACTATGCTCAAATAAAATAAATGAGCCTTCACTACCCAGATTTCTCACAGCAGAGCAATCACTTGGCAATCTTCTCCCCTCCAGCATTCCTAACTTTGTATTCCCATTCTATATCAATCCCCTTTAAGCAGGCTTCCCCTACTTTCTGAGATGGCATTTAGCTAAAAGCATGAAATTTATTGCACTCAGTGGAGAAGGTTATAGGAACAGGTCAGTCTTCCCTCCCTCAACTGCTAATTCTTCTAGAGATCTTCTGGAAGCAAATAAAACTTTCTATTTTGTTAGCTAGCTTCCACATACCAATATAAAGAGACTGTCAATTCTTTCCCCTCATCATTTCAGACAAATGATGCCACTTACAAATTTTATGACCAAATTATGCTGAAAATCACATGAAAGAGGAATCCTATATAGTTGGTATAAGAGTTCTATTACCTCCAAATTTAAATGCTTCTGGTATGTGTGTTTTATGTTCATGAGAATGTTCTTTGCCAAAGTCAGCAGGTCTGGTCAGGTCAGTGATGACCTTAGTTGCAGTGGGAAGCAAACAGACCAATAAACAGGTACTGGTTTCCAGAATTTGGCTTTACTTTGCAGTACAGAAATCATTTAGAGCCATTTTATGAAACATCATGGACTTGGGAGGCTCTGTCAAATTAATACTGCATTGTGGTTTGGTCCATCCAAAAAGCCAGGGGGATAGAAGGTACTTTAACATCTTGCCTGCTATTGTTACTTTTTTTTTAAATCAGTTTTTATTAGATTAAAACACCAAAAGAGCCTTTAGGAACACAAGCCTCTCCTAAATTATGTAAACTGTTTCAAAAGCTAAAGCTGGGTTAGAAATCCGTGCCCATAACTAATTACTATATTTGGACACTGTCATAATACTTGACATGAGGCAAAAACCAAAGGTTATGGGACTTGGAGGGATGCTGCCCAACACTGGAGTGTTCAATTTAGTTTTCCTAATGTTTAAGAGAAAAGATATACATGAACTTACAGAATCAACAAGAACCCAATAAGCAAACAACTGAAAAGGCTATGCTATTAAAAGATACAAATACTGTATCAAGTTGTTTGTCTGCCTCAGTGAGTGTATGATTAAACTGTGCTTTCCCTTAAAAACACACAGACATACACGCACGCACACACATACACATACACACGGAAACTGAACATGTTAGCAATCTGTCACTTTTGGACAGTCATCCCAAGAGAAAGACAGTAATACATGATAGTAAAAGGGGCAATAGAGGGGAACATTTAGGGGCATGGTACTCTTCAATCTCAAAAGAAGTGATTACAAAAGCAGGCCATACAATATTGATTTCATATAATGTTCATTAGGTTCTTGATATAACTCTGTATTAGCTGAAATTTAAATTTCTCCTAATTGGATATTAGCATATTACTGCTATTAGTCTTCCCCATAAATGTCATTTTTCTTTCGTTTCATTTCTTCAAAGTCAAACTCAGACCCCGTCATCCTCTTGTAGATGTCTTTAATATCATCACAAGTTGTCTCAAAGTGAGTTGTAGCATCATAAGTGCGGGAAATGAAGATCTGGAGAAATAGAGTTGAGAAACAAATGATTTTGCAATGCCTCCTGGGAAAGCCCAAATTTACACAGCCCCTATCCCAATACTAACCTGACTCTCTGTTCCCGAATCAGTTGGAATATACAGATCATTGATGCTAACAAATCTGAAAAGAGAATGGATGGATCAGAATGTAAGTTGCATGAGACAAGGAACATTTATCTATCCCAGGACAGAGCACATAATGGGCACTTAACTGTTTTTTGAATGAACAGTAGTGCTCCCAAGATTACTTAGCACCAGACATATGCAATACATGTAAAGAGGAAACAGTGACCCCACTTTCAATGAAGGTTTTGCCTTGAAAAATCAGTACCTTTCTAATGAAAACTCAAGACACAAAGTCAAGGGGCAAAGGAATTTAGATATTTTCCAAGGTGTCTATTCATTTCTATTCATTAACCTCCTCTGGAACCAAGATGAGAGGCAGAATTAATAACCAGGATTTGCTTTTTAATCAATGAGAACAATCTATAAATAAGACACTCACTTCTGTTCAATTGGCTCCAAAAGTTCTAATGCTGGTCTGATTTCCTTCTCAGGTTCTCTGGTTTCCACGGTAGTACTAACAATGGCAATGTACTTTCCTTGTGCGGCCACATTGTGTGCAGAAGAAATCATGCAAACGTAGATGTCTACAACAAACCATTAAAGCTCATTTTCTACATTTTAAAGGGTTTACATTATTGTAATGTGTTACATGATACTTATATTACATAAAATACAATGAGTCGTGTATTTTCTTCATCATTTATATTTTAAACTTCTTGGCTAGGATTATATCTACTGAACCAGTATTCTGGCCTAGCACAGTCTCATGCAAAGACATAGAAAATCAAAGCTCATATTCTAATCCTACCTATATCTCTATCTAGCTGCAAAATTATATTACTTCTTGTGAGTCTGTCTTTAATTAATAACAGAGGCCTGATTAGATATCTTAAGGTCCTATCTAGCTCGAAAATCATGAGATTTCTTACAAGGAAAAAAAAAGTGTACACTGGTACCTCTTAACTGCATAAAAACTGATAATTTCTTTTTTTGGAAGTTAAATTTTTTTTAAAAATCAAGTCACCTACTCACTCTCCCAAGAAATTCACTTAAGATAATAAATTGCTTGCAACTTTGGGAAGAAAATAACCAAAAATGTCTTAGAAATGAGAATAGAACTTGAATCCAGGGCTAGGCATATACACTCCAACAGTAAAAGATACTGCTATAACAAATAACATTATTTTTTATACTAGCAAAGAACTGGAAAAAGCAGGTGCCTATCAAATTGGGCACTAACTAGTAAGATAATACTTTGTTTTAAGAAGTGAGTACGAAGACTACAAACAACATATGAATGGATGCAGATAAGTAGTAAAAAGCAATATCTATTAACAAAATCAACATCCATAATATAATAGTACAATAATATAAATAGAAAAGACAACAAAAATCAAATGTGAATGTTTAATTGTGACCAAGCTGGACCCCAAATCAGAGATCCCTCCCTAACTTGAAGAGGTGGGAACTTTATTAACTTACTGGTTCTACCAAACTTTTTTTTCCTTTTCCCCCCACTCAACACAAACACATCAATGCCAACCATATGTGATGCCATCTACTTTTTTGGTCAATTTTATCATGTGAGAAAGAAAACTGCTAATGAATGACAATATAATTTTCATATAAATAAGTAAAATCAAGTAACGACAAAAATTGGCATAGGAGGTTCTGTCCCATTAGTTTGGGAAATGATATAAATTCACTAAGCTCCCTACAAGTTTAACTTGTAGATTTCAATTCTTAAAATTTTTTCAAGTTTCCAACTGTTAAAAAATGATGTTTTCCTCATCATAACATGTTTAAAATATTTAAATACCACAATGAAACAAAAATCCCCCTAAATAACAGCTTTTTATCATTCACCAATCTTTACAACTCACCTGATTTCCGGTTGACCTGGTTCTGTGGAATGATGATCTGGCATGAATTGGCATCATTGGTGTTCTTAATTGGGTGGCTTAGGATACAGATAACTCTGATCACCTGGCCTACTTTTTTTACTCTGTCTTTTACATAACTAGGGTCACAGATGAGCTGCTTGCAACGGGCAATCTGAAAGAAGAGGACTGATTTAGTATACTGTTCAGCACAGTAAAGCACCAACTAGTACTTTAAAAAGGGTTCCTACGGCAACTTCTCTAGGAAAAAACTATTTCTAGGTAAAGTTAATTGTGCATAAAGCTGGATAAATAAATTGGGAATTAGCTGGAACTGGAATTGTCAGAGGTGAAAAGCTGTCATCTAATCTAGTCCCTTTATTTTACACATGAGGAAATGAACCAAGAGGGAAATAAGTGAACAAGGATTCATTAGAATGCATAGCAATGCCAAGTCAGGTCAAGTCAACATATATTTATTAAACATCTACTATGTGATAGGCACGGTGCTAAGTGCTAGAGATAATATAATAGAAATAAAGGCAAAAAAACATTTAATGTACCACGTAGACATTGTACTTGTGCTAAGTTCTAGGGATACCAAAAAAAAAAAAAAAAGCACATAGTCCTTGTTCTTGAGAAGAGGTAGACAACATGCAAATATAAACAGACAAGATATATACAGTGTAAATGGAGGGTAATCTCAGGGGCTTGGAACTAGAAGAGTACTGGAAAAAGTGTAATTTGGCCTAAGTTCTGAAGGAAGCCAGGAAAGACAGGAATCAGAGCTGAGGAAGGAGAGCCTTCTAGACATGGGAGAACAGCCAACCATGCTGAAAAATTGAGAATACTGGGCACAAAACAGTGAGTAGACCAGTGTAGCTATATTTTAAGAGTAGAGGAGAGTAATGTGTAAGAAGACTGGAAATGCAGGAAGGAGTCAGGTTGAGACAAGATTTAAGTGCAATAAAGGATTTTATATTTGAGCTGGGAGTGAACAGGTTGCTACTGGAGTTTACCGAGTAGGATAAGTGCAACATGGTCAGACCTGAACTTTAGGAAAACCACTAACAGCTGAGTGGAGGATGGAGGACTGAGATGAGGAAAGGTTTTAAGACAAGAAAACTAATCTAAAGCTACTGCAAGAGCACAGTGGTGTCTGTGGCAATGGAGAGAAGGTGACCTATGCCGTGAAGGTAGATATGACAAAATCTGACAACAGACTGTACACATGCGGTGAATGCAAGCGAAGAGTCAAAGATGACACCACTGAGTCTGCAGAGCCGAGGGACAGGGTTGAGGGCAAGTCTCTCGACAGTAACAGGAATGGTAAGAAGGCTGGTGGAAGGGATGGTAGGAGGTGGAAGGCTGTCAGGATACCAGACTCCAGGTCTTCTGATTTCAGACTTATATTCCAGGGCTCTTTCCAATACGCTGCACCATTTTGGCAGCAATTTAACTATTTTTCCTAGTACATATATGAATTCTGTATCATATTGTATAAACAAAAATATCTGACACCTAAAGTCTCTACTCACAAAATGGAAACTTTTAAGTATATAACTCAGATGGCATTTCAGAAGTTTCCAATAAACAAGTATATAAATTCTGGCTTCCTATACCATCACTTATAAACCTTAAATTCTAAAAAGGTTTAGTTGGCTACTTTATAAAAAGTATAAAAAGAAAAAAGAAAAGGTCATTTTAAAAAAGATATTTTATTTATTATGACATTTGTCCTCAATTTCATATTCTTATCAAGGTTAAGTTTTAAGAAGAGTAAAAGTAAAGGCTCATGTGGCCAAATCTAGCACCACCTGAGATAGCTGTACACAAATTCCCCTTTCCCATTACAAGCCTTATTAACCACAACAAAGAAAAATCTTAAACCTTCATATTATTCCTAGCTGGGCTGAAAGCTGGTAAGCTTGCCTACATAATACACTTAATCAGACTTCAACTAAGCCAAGAAATAATAGAAATTATTTGGACATGATCTTTGAAAGCAAATGCTTAAATAACAAGAGAAAAGAACATTCCAGAGATGATTTACCTTGGTATGAGTGACAAAATGGAATTTTATAGACAGTAACTTATTTTAAGATTAGCACCATATTTTATAACCTCACCATAATGTTAAACAAGTATAAGCTACTGCAGTGTTAACCAAATTACTCTGTTGAAAATCAGACTATATGAGTTGCAAGACACCTTAGAGATCACGGACCTCAAAAGGTGAGACTAGAATCCAGATCCTCCGACTTCCAGCCAAATAACATTTTTTTCTATCACACAAGGACACATCTGAAGTAAAGCCAAAACTAACAAAAACTAATTTGCCACCAAGAATACACTTTGTGTAAAGAAGTACTTTGAGGGACAGCCAGATGGCACAGTGAATAGAGCACCGGCTTGGGAGTCAGGAGGACCCGAGTTCAAATTGGACTCAGACGCTTGACACACTGTGTGACTTTGGGCAAGTCACTTAACCCCAATTGCCTTGCTCTCACCTCTCAAAAAAAAAAATACTTTGAACCTTACCAATTAAAAGTTCATCCAAAATTTATGACTCTAGAGAACAAGTAGAAATCAGCACTGAAGATGTTATTAAACCAATGATATTTGATGATTTCAGTGCCCATAACTTGTGCCTAACTAGTTCAAAATAATCATCAGTAATTCTCCACAAAGAATGTTCAAGTGCTATATAGATATAGATATAGATATATTTGAGCTATTGTAATTAGTGGTAAATAGATTTCTTGTACAATTTGGAACTTATCAGATTTAGCCTACAATATTAAGTACTCACAAATGATAAAATTTTGTTACATATCAGGTATCTTCCCCAAATCCAAAGCTACTATACCTCTCCTTCAGATTTCACACCAATCACTTGTCCATCTTTTACAATGATTTCTTCAATTGGCTTGTTCAACATATAGGTACCTCCATAAATGGCACTTAGCCTATAAACGAAAGGAACAAAACACTTCAGTAAGTTTTTAATTGTTCTAGCTGATAAAAACTCTCCACAACTTTCATGAAGGAAATTTCCATCAACTCACTTCCTTCTAGAAGGCTTTGACTTAAAAGTTAATAAAGACTTCTAACTAAAATGGCTGCTTCAACAAAGCAGATTGCATAGAAGACATGTATAAACTCCAGCAAAAAGCTGAAATCCACACTAGACCAAACAATTATGAAATGAAATGAAAACCTAGAGTAAGTGACATCTACCCCAGAACTGTACAAAAAAATTAGCCAAAAGTCATGGGAAAATAGGAAAAGGGACTACAGGCAAAGCCAACACAGGCACTTTTGTCAGGCAAACAAGCTAGCAACCTCCCAGTGTGAGCAAAAAGTTCCAAAGTTGAATAGCCTGAAATTCCCTGCCCCACCCCAGAGGAAGACCCAGGAAGGGGACCTCAAGAGTTCAAGAAGCAGTGGTGAGTGGTGACTAGTGAGGTCTTACAACACTCAGATCAGAAGAACCCAGGGACCCAGGGGCTCTGAGGTCCCTAGCATTCGATCTTGGGACATCAAAGTGGGCCCTGAAGATCCAGTGCTCTAAATCTAAAAGGTCTGGGTAAAGAGAGCAGTACAGGAATTGGAAGGAACCACAAAAGATGATGCATGGCTGACCACCCTAACCAAAAGTTGTACAAAGCCCTAAATAACTAAAGCTGGACATGAGTAGACCAAAGAAGATACCAGCTTGTATAAAAAAGTTTTGTAGATCTAAAGATCTCCCCAAAAGGAGGAAAACTGTAAGCAGAGATAAAAAAAGAAAAGTCAATTTTTCCCAAAGGACTACTTGAATATCTAGAAGACATGAAGCTAGAAATAAAAAATTAAAAGCTCTAGAGAAAAAAAATTGGAAGTTTAGAAATTAATAAACCTTACCAAAGAAGTAGACTTCCTGAAAACTAAAACAGAAATGAATGGATCTATGAGACAGCAAGAAATATTAGAACAAAATCCAAGAAAAGGTGGTATCTGGTAGCAAAAAAAACTGCCCTAGAAAACCAAGTAAAGGAGAGAAGGATCACTGTACTCCCTGCAATCCATGATTTAAAAAAAAATTCTACATACTGTATTTCAGGAAACCATTAAATGAAAACTGACCAGATCAATTAGAACCAGAGGGCAAAGTAAAGAAAGACAGCAAGAACCCACTGACTACCTTCTAAAAGGAATACGACCAGGAATGACAGTTATGCTACAGAGTTCCTTGATGGAAGTGGTATCAGGATGGTAGTATCCTCAACAGGTAAATTAGAGAGAAATTAGGGAATTTTAGGGAAATGAGAAAGAGAGGAGAGTTTAAGGGGGAAAGATATTGAGTTACTGTAAAGTCCAGGTCAAAAAATATCTTTCATCTCAACCTTAGATCCAGGGAAGTTTGGTAATCAAGATTTGCATGTATAGCATATTAAGTTGATTCCAAGTTGGAAGTTAGTTGATTCCAAGTAAGAAAGCATTTAACTACCATTTAAAAGATGGATAATTGTTAAGAAGCACTAAAAATTACAACTGCTAGGATATTTCAATAAAATTTGGCTTCTGACACCTTTATTTCATACATTCAAGTTTTTTAACTAAAAAAGAAAAAAGAAAAAAAATCCCAGAGGGGTAGCCAGGTGGCTCAGTGAGTAAGAGCACCAGTTCCAGTGTTGGGACGACCTGGAGATCGAATCCCGGGCTCAGACACTCAGCACGACACCCAGAAATAACTGGCCGTGTAACCTTGAGCAAGTTACTTAACCCCAATTGCTTAAAAAAAAAAAGTTGGGGCAGCCAGGTAGCACAGCAAGTAAGAGCACCGGCTCCAGTGTTGAGAAGACCTGGAGATCGAATCCCGGGCTCGGACACTTAGCACCCACCCAGAAACACCTGGCCGTGTAACCTTGAGCA